>NC_137024.1:29408649-29698649 GCF_032717465.1 Coenobita brevimanus
CTCATCCATATAATGAAATGCTACTCTTATGTTAGTCAAGAGTTTATAAGTCTCTCCAACTATCTTGTTAATGTGCTTTTCTGGTGACAGACTATCTTGGACCAGCTCTCCCAAATCTTTCTCTTCTCTCCTTTTTGTGATTAATTCATTACCCAACAAATAATTCAGTGATGGCCTCCTGGTACTTTTACCCATTTCCACTATTTTACATTTCTTTACATTAAATTTCATTTCCCACGTCCGGCTCCAATCGTGTATCCTATCCAAATCCTCCTGCAGTATTTTACAATCCTCCTCAACCTCTACCTTCCTCAAGATCTTTACATCATCAGCAAACAGACTTGCATAACTATTCACTGCATCTACCATATCATTTACATAAATCAGGAACATTACTGGCGCCAACACTGAGCCTTGAGGGACTCCACTTGTTACTTCCCTCCATCCAGACATCCTATCCTTTATTACTGTCCTCATTTGTCTGTCTCTCAAAAAGTCTCTCATCCATTCCAGAAGTTTCCCCTTCAGTCCTCCTATATATATTCTAGTTTCCACATTAGTCTCTTATGAGGTACCTTGTCAAAGGCCTTCTCTAAGTCTAAGTACACACAATCCACCCAACCATCTCTCTCCTGTACCACATCAATCGCTCTTGAGTAAAAGCTCAACAAGTTAGAAACACATGACCTTCCACTTCTGAATCCAAACTGACATTCAGCCAAAATATTCATCTCTTCCAGATATTTTATCCATCTGTCTTTCAGGATTCTCTCACACAAGTTTGCAACCATGGTGGTTAGAGACACTGGTCTATAATTCAGGGGTTCTTCCCTGTTTCCTCCCTTGTAAACTGGTACCACATTTGCCCTCTTCCATTCTTGTGGCACTTTCCCCTCTTCCAGTGAGCATGCGATTAAACTGTAAATTTTATCCGCCAGTTGTTCTCTGCATTCCTTCAGTACCCAATTAGAAATTCCATCAGGTCCTGGGGCTTTCCTTACATCTTGAGTTTCCAGTAGTTTATACACTTCCTGTACCTCCACTTTTATATCTTTTATCACCGGAACATTTCGAATCACTCCCTCCTCTTCCACAAGCTCCTTTTCTTTAGTGAAAACTGACTGGAAACATTTGTTCATTATTTCTGGTTGCATTGCCACATCCTTAAAGACCTCTCCTTCTACTTTCAGTTTCGTGATTCCTTCCTTTTGTTTCAGTTTGCCATTAACAAATCTATAAAACGGTTTGGGTTTATCCTTGCATTTGTCTATTATACCTTTTTCAAAATTCCTTTCTTCTTCTCTACGTATTCTTGTGTATTCATTTCTTGTTCTTTTATATTCTTCCTTTGTTCTGTTGTTACCTCTCTTTCTCCAATTGTTCCACGCCTTATTTCTCTCTTTTTTTGCTATCATACACCTTCTGTTAAACCACTCCTTTTTCCTGTTTTCTTTCCCTCTTACTCTTGGTACAAATTTTTCCACTCCCAAATTATAGAGGTCTAGAAAGATATCCCACTTCCTCTGTATCTCTCTTGTTTCTCTGAAATTTCTCCAATCCGCATTTTCAAAAAAGTTTCTTAATCCTGTAAAATTTGCTTTCCCAAAGTTGTATCTTCCCTGTCTATGAAGCTCGTCTCTTGGCTCCACATTCCCTATTAACATCTGGAACTCAATGACCACATGATCACTTTTTCCTAAAGGACAGAAATACAGTAAAAGTCCTATTATTCGGCAGCTGATTGTTCGGTAGATCCGACATTTCGGCAGTTTTGAGAAATAGTCCCATTTACGAAAATCATTGATTGTTCGGCAGATGTCCGGAATCATCTCGGCAGTCTAGGAAGTGTTATCTGTGGCTTGTAGGCCTAATGTATCATTACACTTCTGTATGTTCACTAATTTCTGTATTTTTATTCAGATTCAGGTATAGTACTGTATTGATTACAATAATGCACAGTATCATACACCACAGTAACCACCCCCACCAAATTAGCGAGGGTTACATTCATTCCAAGCCCCCACGCTAATTCTTGAAAATCTTTCATTCTTGATGCCTTCCTGAAAATGACACCGGTAATTGAGTAGCCCATGAACCACTGACACTGTAATGCATTACCCATAAATAAATGTTGCTTGTTAAATCAGTTTCCCTGTTGTTTTTAGCTGTATGGCTGTGACAGCTCTAGTATTTTTATTCCTCAGCATAATGATGGAAGGGACTGTCGTGTTTAACTGAACCTAACGTAACTGAGTTTAACTGTACCATTTTACCAAACCTAACCTAACGTAAAGTCAGAAAAACACTTAAAAATAAACTGGAGGAATATGAATTGCTATAAGGTCTCTGATGAAAGTTAAACGTCCATTTAGTGCTCATTCTTTTGTTTGTTTTTGTGCTTAACGTGAAAGAGAGAGCATTGATGCAAACAGTAATATATCCCATTAACCTCTTAATAACCTCCGGCACTGAACAAATTTTTACAGTACCGATGTCAGTGATGTTAAGTTAGTGTGAGCTATAAAGAAAACTGAACAATTATGGAGAGGGAACGAAGGTCACTGGTATGTTTACATGACCACGCTACGATTCCAAGCAGTTAGGAGGTCGGTTAATCTCAGATGTTTTCGCCCATTTGGTAAATACATCATAACTTTATCAATCTTTCCGTGACTCATAGCGAATCATAGCATGGGTTTAGGAAGCTAAATAACACATTGCTAGGTGAGCCAGACGATTATCTTCACATCTTTAAGAAAAATAAATTGATTTCAGAAGAATGGAAGAACTTTACGTACTCAGAGAGGAAATTAATTTCTTCTATCTATCTATCTATCTATAGCCCGACGCCCTAATCCCGCAAAGGATGGCCGCAGACAAAACGCCTCCAAGTCACTCTGTCACCCACCATTTGACTCCCCTCCCCCCAACTCACCCCCCCCTCCCTCATATACCTCTCAACTCCATCCCTCCACCTCATCCTCGGTCTACCCCTCCCTCTCCCTCCCTCCACCTCACCTACATACACCCTCTTAGTCAGTCTTTCATTCTCCATCCTCTCCACATGTCCAAACCACCTCAGTGTATTTCTCCTAATCTTTTCAACCACATCCACATCTACCCCACAACGTTCCTTCACTTCTTCATTCGTCAACCTGTCCCTCCATGTCACTCCACATGCTCCTCTCAAGTAACTCATTTCCACTGCTCTCACTCTTGACTTGTTCCCCTCTTGCAAGGTCCATGCCTCGCTTCCATACGTCAGGGTAGGGATCACAATACCATCATGCAGTGACTAACTTCCATACTCACCTCCCTATTTCTCATCACTGCTTTCAGTGTGCCAACAACCTTCCTTCCCTGCTGTACCCTTTCACGTACTTCATCCCCCAAAGTTCCATCCTTACTCATCACACTACCCAAGTACTTGAATGCACTCACATTCTCCATATCCTCACCATCCAACCTCACTGCACACTCTGTGACTTCATTCCTCTCAAACACCATAACTTTACTTTTGTTTACATTAACTTTCAGCTTCCTCCTCCTACACACTGTCCCAAATTCATTCACCAAACCTTGCAACTCCCATTCATCTTCACTCAACAATACTGTATCATCAGCAAACAGCAACACCGGAAGCTTCCAAATCTCACCCTCATTCATTAGGGCCACCCCCACATCCACTGCCCTACCTTGTACCTCCTTTATGACCCCATCCATATATATATTAAACAACCATGGAGACATTACACACCCCTGTTTCAGTCCCACATTGAGATCAAAGAACTCACTCAGCTCACCATCCACTGGCACCGTAGCCCTAGCTCCCTCGTTCCTACTCTTCACAGCACTCAACACTTTCCCCTCCACTCCATATATTCTTAATACCTTCCACATACCTTTCCTATCTATTCTGTCATAAGCTTTCTCCAAGTCCATGAAGGCAGCGTACACTTTCCTTCCCTTCTCTAGATACTTCTCCACTAAACATCTTAGAACAAATATCTGATCTACACACCCTTTTCCCTTCCTAAATCCCCCTTGTTCTTCTCCAACTAGGTCCTCTGTCATATGCCTAACCCTATCAATGAGTATTCTACCATATATTTTACCAGTCACACTAAGAAGGCAAATACCCCTATGGTTACCACATACTTCTCTCTTCTCTCTTCCATTTTCTTATAAGAAAATGGAACGAAGGTCACTGGTATGTTTACATGACCACGCTACGATTCCAAGCAGTTAGGAGGTCGGTTAATCTCAGATGTTTTCGCCCATTTGGTAAATACATCGTAACTTTATCAATCTTTCCGTGACTCATAGCGAATCATAGCATGGGTTTAGGAAGCTTATAAGATGTGAAGATAATCGTCTGGCGCACCTAGAAATGTGTTATTTAGCTTCCTAAACCCATGCTATGATTCGTTATAACTGACTGGAGAATTGATAAAGTTACGGTGCATTTACCAAATGGGTGAAAACATCTGAGATTAACTGACCCCCTGACTGCTTGGAATCATAGCATAGAGTCGTGTAAACATACCAGTGACCTTCGTTCCATTCCCATAATTGTTCACAGTTTTTCCATAGCTCACTAACTCGACATCGGTACTGTAAAGGGTTGTTCAATGTCGGAGGTTATTAAGGGGTTCATGGAATACATTACTGTTTCCATCGGTACTCTTCTTTCACATGTAAATAAAAAAAAACGAACAAAAGAGTGAGTGCTAAATGTAAGTTATAACTTTCATCAGAAAGACCTTACCAATTCAGATCCCTTTACTTTATTTTGTGCAATTTTCCTACTCTTTTATTTTGTTTGGAAAAAGTACTGTATACAGTACTCACTCCAAACATATTTGTAATAATATAAGTAGTGATGAGTTCACCAATACAAGTGATGTACTGAGCTGTTAGATAATATTCCGTATCATTTCGGCCATCCAGGAAGTGTTATCTGACTTGTAGGCCTACTGTGTCATTACCCTTGTATATATTCACTAATATATATATATATATATATATATATATATATATATAGATAGATATATATATATATATATATTTCAGATTTAGGTATAGTACTGTATTGATTGCAGTATTGTACAGTATACTGTACAGTACTCTCTCCAAACACTGTTGTAATACCATAAGTGGTGATGACAGTGTTCACCAATATATTTATGGTACTGAGTGGGTAGGTTTTTGATTATTCGGCAAATCTAAGTTCTCAGCATCATCCTGGTCCCATAGATGCCGAATAATGGGACTTGTACTGTATTTCAATGATTCTATTACATCGGGTTCTTTGGTAAACAGTAAATCTAACCTTGCTGGTGTGTCCTCACCTCGAAACCGTGTCTCTTCTTTGACCCATTGCGTCATCACATTATTCATTATTATATTTAATTACATAGTGTCCCACGAATCCTCGCCACCTCCCGAGTACCATTCCTCCCAGTTCACCTCTTTACAGTTAAAGTCACCCACGAAAATTATATTATTGCTTTTCTCAATTATTTTTTGTAAATAGCTAGCCATATCTAACAACATCTGGTATTCGTCATCCTTCCATGCTCTCGTCTTTGGGGGAACATACACTACCGCCATATCTCTCTTAACATTCTCTCCAGTTTCTAATTTCATATATATCACTTCAGCCCTGCCTTCTCCTATTTCCACAGTATCTACATTTATGTTGTTTTTCACTGCTATCATCACTCCTCCCCCTGTTTTTTCTTTTCTGTCTTTTCTCCACAGTTTGTATTTACCATCTCCCAAATGAACATCAATATCTTCTCTTAATTTGGTCTTTACAAAGCCCATGACATCAGGTTCATGTTCTCTCAAGAAATCGTTAATTTCGATCCTTGTCGATATGAAACCATCAACATTAGTATGTATCACCTTCAAATTATTTTTGACGTTTTTAATACCCACTTCTCTCCTACTCTCTGTCCGTACCACTTCCTCAGCTTCTAATCTTTCACAGCCATCCCCCTTAGTTTCCTTCACTTCTATTTCCTTAAATACCACTTCCCTACTTTCATATCCATTACTCTCTGAAAAAAAGTATTACATTCTTCCTCTGTCCTCTTATAATTTTTTTCCTTTACTTCTTCCTTCAATGATTTTAAAACTTCTCTTTCTTCTTCATTCAGATCTTTTCTTATTATAATATTTTCCATCTCTGCCTCTTTGCTTAATTTCCAGGTCACTTTAAGTATCTTATTTATTACACTTTCTGATGTCAGCTTGACTCTCATTGGTCTTGTTTTCCCTTTCTTATAAGGCCCTATTCTCCTTACTTCCTCAATTTCTTTTACCCACTTGTCACCTTTGGGGTCAATCTTGCCTAATATTCCTCTCACCAGGTTCGTGTCTCTCGAGTCTTACGAACCTAACCTTTTCTTCCTCTTCCCTGTTTCCAAATACTACCACACATCTGTTCCTTTCTACAGTTTCTCTCACTATTTTCTCTTTTTTCTTCAGTATTTTCGCTACATTTTCTTCCATTTTTTTCTTGTTCATTTCCATTTCTTTCTGGATGATTTCTCTTAAGTTGACCACTTCTTTCTGTTCTTCTTCTACATGTGCCCAATTTGCCTTATGCTCTTCTAATACACTACTCACCTTCTCTGTTTTATTAGTACTCTCTTCTAGTTTCCTCCTGAATTCAACATTTTCCCGCTTCAAATTTATAATCTCTTCATTCGCTGTCTCATTGGACTGGATCAGACTCTGTATGGTAGTCTCCGTATTTTCAGACCCATCCTTTATCACTAGATTCACTATTTTCTTTTCAAGTTCACTAATCCTCATAATTAATGTTTTAACCAGGTCCATGACATTGGTATTTCTATCAAATCCTTGAAATTTGAGTCCTTCATTGTTTACATTTTCGGCCATGTTTGATGTTGGTTAAAGTACCAAAACAGCTGTTACCGAAAAATACTACAAACATTCATGTATACTCTATCCAATAAATCTTCACATTTGTGTGTGTGTGTGTGTGTGTGTGTGTGTGTGTGTGTGTGTGTGTGTGTGTGTGTGTGTGTGTGTGCATGCCAGCACAAAATCATGCAAATAGATTGAAAGAAGAGTTCTGGACAAATGAGGGAGCATGCATGGAAATGTTTGAAAGGACTGAGAGTGTTTTTTATTGGAGATCTGAATGGAAAAATAGGGACTGTGGAAGTGGATGGAGTAGTTGGTGAGTGGAGTGTGCCTGCAGAAGTGGATGAGAATGGCAGTGCACTAGTGGGCTTTTGTGTAGGGAGGGGGTTGATGATAGCTGATACCCTCTTTAGACACAAAATAATCCTTAGGTATATGTGACGAGTGATGAGAAGGGTGAGTGGTGAACTGAATGAATGGAAGCCAATGATTGATTATGTGTGTGTGGATGATAGTATTCTTTCCATCCCTCCTCTTCTGTCTTTCTTTCCTTCATTTTTTTCTCTTCCTTTTGTCGGTGGGTGACTCTACAATGAGTGACAAGCCAAATGGTTTCCTGTACGCCAGGAAACTATTAACTACACTGGGTGGTATCCATATACCCAGATTATGGTGCCTGGTGGTTTAGTAGGTAATTAAGGAACTTCAGTTGGATTGAGCTGGTGCAGGTTTACATCATACGGGTGGTTTGGGTTTATGGTTCATGTGTCACTCAGGGATGAGTGAGGCTATCTACTCTTATCTTAAATGTCAGGACTAACTTGCTGAGCCCTGGGCTCCTACAGTGTTCATTGGGCAGCACTGGATTAGATGATGGATGGATGGATGATAGAATGAGATGGTGTGTAATGGATGCAAGAGTATATAGAGGTTCAAGGAATGGACTTTCTTGCTGCCACTTGGTGGTGGTCAAAGTCAAGGTTCAAATGAAATGAAGGAATAGAAGAAGGGAAGTAGTTCATACAAGGAGGATAGAAAGGTTGCAAGAGGATGGAAAAAAGGCAGAATGTAAGAGGGAAGGGGAGGAGTGATTGGGTAAATATGAAATGGAGCAGACTGGGGACATGGAAGGTGTGTGCAAGATATTCATAGAAGATATCTGTGCAGCATGTGAGGTGATGTAGTGGGGTGAAGAGGAGATGAAAGGGGGTGCAAGGAGCAGCATGATGGAATGGAGGTGAGACAGGCTGTGGCACAAATGAAGAATGCACGTAGTGAGTGGATGAGAAACTGGAGTAGAGACGGAAGAGAGAGTTACATGTGCGGGGGGAAGAGAGAAGTGAAAAGATTAATAAGAGAGAGTAAGAAGAGAGGGATAAGGAATTAGGAAGGAATGTAAGTGTAAAGTAGAGGGCTTGTAAGAAAATTCAGGAAAGAGGTAAAGAGAGACAGGATGATAAAGAAGTTAGTAGGGGAGTGAAAGATAAAAATGGTAGATTACTTGTGGAGAAAGTAGAAAAAGTGAGTAGATGGAGAGAATATTTTAAGGAAGTGTTGAACATAGAAAATGAAAGTAATGCGAGTATAACTGGCTGGGGAATGGCTGGGAGGAGGAGGGATGTGAGAAGAGAGGAAGAAATGAGCAGGATGGAAGTTGTGGAAGCAATGAAGAATGTCAACATGGGGAAAGCTCCAGGAATTAATGGAGTGTGTGGTGAAATGCTGAAGCATCGAGAAGGAGACAGTAGTAGAATGGATGTGAAAGATGTGCAGATATGCCTGGGAGGAAGGTAGAGTCTCAGAGGATTGGAAGCCATGTATAATTATTCTTCTGTACAAAGGAAAAAGGGAAAGAGAAGTGTGTGGTAATCATAGGGATATTTTCTTTCTTAGTGAATAGGAAAAGTGTATGGTAGGATACTTACTGACGGAGTTAGGGAAAAACAAAAGAATTAGTTGGAGAAGAATAGAGGTTTTAGGAAGGGAAGAGGTCGTGTAGATCAGATACTCATTGTTTGGTCTTTAGTGGAAAAGTTTCTACAGAAGGAAAAGAAGTTATGCAGCCTTCATGGATTTGGAGAAAGCATATGACAAGGTGGATATGCCGGGAATGTGGAAAGTACACTCAATCCTCGTAAATTGCGGCAATTTGGGTCTGGACCACTGCCGTGATTTATGAATAATAACTCATATGTGAAAAATTAATTTGGGTCTGGACTTTGGCCAACCCACCCCCACAGCACCCTACCTACACCTATCTAGGCACCATCAAACACAAACATACAAATTTAGGAATATTCAGTGCATGTATTAAATAGAAATAAGCCATGTTAAGGGATCTCACCTTAATCCTATGACGAAATTGCTTAAGCGAATGGAGTGGCGTGGTGTTAGGAAGAACTTAGAACCTCTCAGCACTTGTTATTCCCAAACTCTTTCGCCAGCTTTGAAAACTTCTCTCCCCTCTCAACATGACAAATGAGCTCCAAACGTTGACTGTACGACAACTGCGACAGCTTCTTGACTCCATACTGCGTAGAGTGCTTCATCGGGGGGTTGGGAGAAGGCATGGCAGGTAGGAGGAGGGGGGAAGTTGCACAAAAAAGACAGGTAACTCTTGTACTCCACAGCGACAGTCTGTACTGTGCGGACTGGCAGGACAAGAACAATAACAACATGGTGGCATTAGTATGCACATATGCCACCAGGGACGCGCGGTGATTAGTTGTTGGGTCGCGATTTTCAGCTTGAATGCCGCAGTTTAAGGTTCTCCTCGGAAAAGACTCACTTGAGTGCCTTGGTAAGATTTTCATGACTTAACAGTGATTTAAGATTGCCGCTGTCTGATTTCTGAACAAGTCAAGAGTGAGAGCCGTGGAAATGAGTTATTTAAGAGGAGCCTGTGGAGTCACATGGAGAGAGAGGCTGATGAATGGGTATATAAAGGAGCGTTGTGGTGTGGATGCGGATGTGATACGAAGCGTTAGGAGGAACACACAGAGGTGGTTTGGCCATGTGGAGAGGATGGAGGGTGAAAGACTGACGAAGAGAGTGTATGTGAGTGAGATGGAGGGGAGAAGAGGGAGGGGGAGGCCGAGGATGAGATGGAGGGGAGAAGAGGGAGGGGGAGGCCGAGGATGAGATGGAGGGATGGGGTGGAGAGGTATATGAGAGAGGGGGGTGTGAGTTGGGAGCAGGGCAGTGAAATGGCAGGGGACAGGGCGACGTGGAGGCGATTTGTTTGTGGCCACCCCAAACGGGATTGAGGCGTCTGGCAATAGATAGGTAGAATAGAGTGTTTTAAAAATATATGGAGTAAATGGGAAGTTGTTGAATGCCATGCAGAGTATGTATGAGGGTGCTAAGGCTGCAGTGCGTGTAGACAGTGAACTGAGTGAATTTTTCTATTTGAAGGTTGGATTGAAACAGGGATGTGTCATATTTGCATGGTTGTTCAGTCTGTATATGGATGGGGTTATAAAAGAGATACAAGGTAGGGCAGTGGATGGTGAAGTGGCCCTAATGAGAGAGGGCTGTGTTTGGAAACTCCCTGTATTGTTGTTTGTAGATGATGTCTTGTTAAGTGAAGACGAAGGGGAGCTGCAAGGCTTAGTGCATGAGTATGGGAGAGTGTGTATGAAACAGAATTTAAAGGTGAATTTAGGGATGAGTAAAGTTATAATCTTCGAGAGAAATGAAGCCACTGAGTATACAATGAGGTTGGATGAGGAGGAAATGGAAAATGTGAATGCATTTAAGCACTTGGGTAGTTTGATGAGTAAGGATGAAGGTTTAGAGGGTGAAGTGCTTGAAAGAGTACAACAAGGAAGAAAGATTGTTGGTTCTTTGAAGGCAGTGATAAGAAACATGGAAGGGAGCATGGACGTGAAAAAGTTACTGCATGACAGTATTGTGGTACCAACTCAAACATATGGAAGTAAAGCTTGGACCTTGTTGGAAGGACACAGGTCACAAGTGAGAGCAGTGGAAATGAGTTATTTGAGAGACGCATTTGGAATCACATGGAGAGACAGACTAACAAATGAGAGTGTGAAGGAGCATTGTGGTGTGGATGTTGATGTGATAGAGAGTGTTAGGGGAAATACATTGAGGTGGTTTGGCCATATGGAGAGGATGGAGAGCAAGAGAATGACAGGGAAAGTGTATGTGAGTGAGGTGGAGGAGGGGAGAGGGAGGGAGATGCCAAGGATGAGATGGAGGGATGGAGTGGTAAGGTATGTGTGAGAGGAGGGTGTGAGCTGGGAGCAGGGCAATGAAATGGCGCTGGACAGTGCGACATGGAAGCGATTTGTTTTTGGCCACCCCATACGGCATTAAGGCGTCTGGCAGTAGATAGAGAGATAGATGTACACACACACACACACACACACACACAGGAGACAAGTGTAGGTGGGGGAGGTTGGAGGAATGGAGATGGAGACAACCAGGGGTGGTGGAGGGTTAGGGGGGAGAGGGAAGGAGACATGCCTGGCAGTGTGCCAAGTGGGGGTGGGGGAGGGCGAGGGCGAGGGCTGGGGGAGGGGGAGTGGACAGGAGACAGGGGAGGGGGAGGCGAGGGGACAGGGAAGGAGGCAAGATAGCCAAATTGATCTATACCCCCGCAAGTCTCACTCACTCACTGCTTTCACACACACACACACACACACACACAAAGTAATAGGATTGCAGGTACGAAAGTGGTACATAAACAGGAAGGAATAAAAAGGAGGAAGGTAGTAGAACCAAATCATGACAAGTATATAAACAAGATGATCAAGTTGATGTACTCAAATGTGGATGGAATGGTATCTAAATTATTAGAGATGAATGATTATGTCAAAGAAAATGAACCACATATAATATGCCTAACTGAAACAAAATTAACACCAAGGCTATCAAATGACATCCTAAACTTAGAGGAATATAATATACAGAGAAGAGCTAGGAACTTAAAAAAAGGAGGAGAAATTATAATATTAACTAAGAAAAACCTAAAAGTCAAAGAAATAGAACTAGATATACCCTCACAAGTAGAACTGATTGCAGTAGAGATCAATACAACTGAAGGGAAAGTAATTGTAGCCCATTTGTGCATGCCACCCAAGTCAAACACATGGGAAAGAGACGAGTATGAATACCTGGCAGAGAATACAATTCAGAGTTTAAGATCATTACTACATAAAATGAAGAGAAATCGGAAAGAATTATACTAACTGGAGATTTTAATACAAATATAAATTGGAACACTCTAGATATAATAAGCCAAGAAAACTGTTAGGACCAAAAGCTCCTGGATCTCAAGCAAGAGTTTTTCCTACTGCAACATGTAAGGGAAAGCACCAGAAAAAGATGACTCGAGGTACCCTCAATGCTAGATCTCATATTTACTAGGCAAGAAAACGATACTAAAAATTTAATATACCACCCTCCATTCAGCAAAAACGACCTTGCAGTACTAAATTGCGACTTCAGGATAGCATATGATATAGTTAACAGCAATGAAAGTTACAAAAAGAGCCTAAACTATAAAAAGGGAAACTGTCATGAGCTAAAGAAGTACTTCTTAGAAATTGATTAGGGAAAGGAGCTTAGAGGACAAGATTTAAATGCTATATATAAAAAATTCTGTGGACTTTATGAAATAGGAGTCCAGAAGTACATCCCAAAGCACAAAGAAGCAGAAAAGAAAGAAATGGTTCAATACAGAATGTAAAAAATAAAAAGAAAAAAGAGATTTTTTGTGGAATAGATACAGAAGACACAATAGTGAAAGGGCACATAATAATTACCAACAGGCAAGAAACGATTATACAAGAATAAGGAGGGAAGCCCAAAAACAGTTTGAGGAGGATAACATAAATAAAAGTAGTGATCAACCGAAGCTATTTTACAGCTACATCAGAAACAAAACTAAAGTAAAAGATAAAATACAATCCATTACGGACGAGGGAATCACCTATACACAAGAGAAGGATATTTGTGAAGCACTAAACAAGACTTTCCAATCAGTTTTTACAGAAGAAAAAAATTTTGAGAGGGATTATGTGGAACATGCATGCCCACACATACTACCAGATATACAAACATCAGAAAAAGTAATACAGGAGGAGCTAAGTAAATTAGACAAAGGAAAAGCAAATGGTCCTGATGAAATTTCATATTGGGTACAACATGAATGTGCAAAGGAGTTAAGTAAACCATTATTTTTAATTTTCAGGAAATCCTTGAGTCAAGGTAAACTACCTGATATTTGGAAGAAGGCAAACATTGTTCCCTTATTCAAGAAAGGGAATAGACAAAATCCACTCAACTACCGACCAATATCACTAACCAGTGTTGTAAGCAAGGTATTAGAAAAGCTTATAAGAAAAGCTTGGGTAAGTCATCTAGAAGAACACAATATGATAACAGAAAGACAGTTTGTTTTCAGAAAAGGAAAATCGTGTGTTACTAATTTGTTGAGCTATAATGACTGAGTAACAGACACAATACAGGAAAGAGAAGGATGGGTGGACAGTATCTATTTAGATTTCAAGAAAGCATTTGACACAGTACCACACCAAAGACTTTTATGGAAACTGTACCATCAAGGAGGAATTCGAGGCAAACTGTATTGTTGGATGCAAGATTTTCTCATAAGAAGAGAAATGAGAACAGTACTAATGGGAAATTACTCATCATGGAAAGAAGTGACCAGTGGAGTACCACAGGGCTCAGTGCTGGCACCAATCATGTTTTTAGGATATATAAATGATATAGACAATAACACTGGAAATTAAAGTTATTTAGATATGTTTGCAGATGATGCAAAAATACAAAGGAGAATTACTAACATAGACTCTTATAAAGAGCTACAAGAAGAATTAATTAAACTTAATGGATGGAGTAATACATGGCAAATGGAATTCAATGTGGACAAGTGTCATGTAATCAAGTTTGGTAAAAGTGGAAAATGTACCTGATTGGGATTGTACGTTAGGAAATAAAACCCTACACACATCAGAAACAGAGAAGGACCTAGGTGTGGTTATCAATAGCAGACTATCTCCGGCTGACCACATCAGCGAGAAGGTACGGAACATGTATACACTGCTTTCAAATATGAGAATAGCATTCACATACATAAATGAAGACATACTAAGAAAGATAATAACATCATTCATCAGATCAACCCCGGAGTATGCATCAGTAGTCTGGAGTCCTCATCTCAAAAAACACATAGACAAGATTGAAAAAGTTCAAAGGTCCGCTACAAGATGGGTACCAAGCTTAAGGGATCTAAGCTACAAAGAAAGACTAAATAAACTGAATCTACCAACACTACAGGAGAGAAGGAAAAGAGATGACATGATTATGCTATATAAATGCATATCAGGCAAGGAGAAAATAGACATAAATGACTAGTTAATGTATGGAGAAGCGTCAGCAAGAGGACACTGCAAAAAACTACATAAGAAGAGAGGTGATAAAGACATAAGGAAATTTAGTTTCCCAAATAGAGCAGTTGATCAGTGGAATGCACTACCAAATGAAATAGTGTGTGCCAAAACAATTCACAAATTTAAGGATATGTACGATAAATATGGTTTAAGACACGTGACAGTATGAGCTTGACTCATTCATGTAAAGTTACACTTAGGTAAGAACACACACACACACACACACACACACACACACACACACACACACACACACACACACACACACACACACACACACACACACAAATGTATGGATAAAAAGATGCCTAACACAAGAGGAAATGGAATTACTGAAAGAGAAAAGGGAGGAAGCAAAAACAAAAAATGAGGGAAGAGGAGAAGAAGAAATTTTTTTACAAAGTAATAGGATTGCAGGTACGAAAGTGGTACACAAACAGGATGGAAGAAAAAGGAGGAAGGTAGTAGGACCATGTCATGACAAGTATATAAACAAGATGATAAAGTTGATGTACTCCAATGTGGATGGAATGGTATCTAAATTACTAGAGATGAATGATTATGTCAGAGAAAATGAACCACAAATAATATGCCTTACTGAAACAAAATTAATACCAAGTATATCAAGTGACATACTAAAGTTAGAGGAATACAATATATGGAGAAGAGACAGATATTTAAAAAAAGGAGGAGGAATTATAATATTAACTAAGAAAAATCTAAAAGTCAAGGAAATAAAACTAGATATACCATCACAAGTAGAACTGATTGCAGTAGAGATTGACACATCTGAAGGTAAAGTAATTGTAGCCAATTTGTACATGCCACCCAGATCAAACACATGGGAAAGAGACGAATATGAGGACCTGGCAGAGAGTACAATTCAGAGTGTAAGATCATTGCTACATAAAATGGAAGAGAAATCGGAAAGAATTATACTAACTGGGGACTTCAATACAAATATAAATTCGAATACTCTAGATATAAATAGCCAAGAAAGCTGTTGGGACCAAAAGCTCCTGGATCTTGTACAAGAGTTTTTCTTAACGCAACATGTGAGGGAAACCACCAGAAAAAGAGGACTTGATGTACCTTCAGTGCTAGATCTAATATTTACAAGGCAAGAAAATGATATTGACAGTTTAATATATCACCCTCCACTCGGCAAAAGCGATCATGCAGTACTAAATTATAACTTCAGGATAGCATATGACATAGTAAACAGCAATGATAGTTACAAAAAGAGCCTAAACTATAAAAAGGGAAATTATCAAGACCTTAAGAAGTATTTCTTAGAAGTTCATTGGGAAAATGAGCTTAGAGGACAAGATTTAAATGCTGTATATAAAAAATTTTGTGAATTTTATGAAATAGGAGTCCAGAAGTACATCCCACAGCACAAAGAAGCAGATAAGAAAATACAGAAATGGTTCAATATATAAAAAGGGAAATTATCAAGACCTTAAGAAGTATTTCTTAGAAGTTCATTGGGAAAATGAGCTTAGAGGACAAGATTTAAATGCTGTATATAAAAATTTTTGTGAATTTTATGAAATAGGAGTCCAAAAGTACATCCCACAGCACAAAGAAGCAGATAAGAAAATACAGAAATGGTTCAATACAGAATGTAAAAAATCAAAAGAAAGAAGAGATTTGTTGTGGAATAGATACAGAAGACACAGTAGTGAAAGGGCGTATAATAATTACAAACAGGCAAGAAACGACTATACAAGAATAAGGAGGGAAGCCCAAAAACAGTTTGAGGAGGATATAATAAATAAAAGTAGTGGTCAACCAAAGCTGTTTTACAGCTATATCAGAAGCAAAACTAAAGTAAAAGATATAATACAATCCATTATCGACGAGGGAATCACTTATACACAAGAGAAAGATATTTGTGAAGCACTAAATAAGAATTTCCAATTAGTTTTTACAGAAGAAAAAAATTTTGAGAGGGACTATGTGGAACACGCATGTCCACACATACTACCAGATATACAAATAGCAGAAGAAGTAATACAGGAGGAGTTAAGTAGATTAGACAGAGGAAAAGCAAGTGGTCCTGATGAAATTTCATGTTGGGTATTACGAGAATGTGCAAAGGAGTTAAGTAAACCATTATTTTTAATTTTCAAGAAATCCTTGAGTCAAGGTAAACTACCTGATATTTGGAAAAAAGCAAATATTGTCCCCTTATTCAAGAAAGGAAATAGACAAAAATCCACTCAACTACCGACCAGTATCACTGACCAGTGTTGTAAGCAAGGTATTAGAAAAACTTATAAGAAAAGCTTGGGTAAATCATCTAGAAGAAAACAGTATGATAACAGAAAGACGGTTTGGTTTCAGAAAAGGAAAATCATGTGTTACTAATCTGTTGAGCTACTATGACAGAGTAACAAACACAATACAGGAAAGGGAAGGATGGGTGGACAGTATCTATTTAGATTTCAAGAAAGCTTTTGACACAGTACCACACCAAAGACTTTTATGGAAACTGTACCATCAAGGAGGAATTCGAGGCAAACTGTTTTGTTGGATGCAAGACTTTCTCATAAAAAGAGAAATGAGGACAGTACTAAGAGGAAACTACTCATCATGGAAAGAAGTGACTAGTGGAGTACCACAGGGTTCAGTGCTGGCACCAATCATGTTTTTAGTGTATATAAATGATATAAACAGTAACACTGGAAATGAGAGCTATCTGAATATGTTTGCAGATGATGCAAAAATACAAAGGAGAATTTCTAGCACAGACTCTTGTAGGGAGCTACAAGAAGAATTAAATAAACTTCATGGATGGAGTAGTACATGGCAAATGGAATTCAATGTGGACAAGTGTCATATAATCAAGTTTGGTAAAAGTGGAAAAAGACCTGATTGGGATTATAAGTTAGGAAATAAAACCCTATACACATCAGAAAGAGAGAAAGACCTAGGTGTGATTATCAATAACAGACTATCTCCAGCTGACCACATCAGCGAAAAGGTACGGAACATGTATACACTGCTTGCAAATATGAGAATAGCATTCACATACATGAATGGAGACATGCTAAGAAGGATAATAACATCATTCATTAGACCAACCCTGGAATATGCATCAGTAGTCTGGAGTCCTCATCTCAAAAAGCTCATAGACAAGATTGAAAAAGTTCAAAGGGCTGCTACAAGATGGATACCAAGCTTAAGGGACCTAAGCTACGAAGAAAGACTAAATAAACTGAATCTACCAACACTACAGGAGAGAAGGAAAAGAGGTGACATGATAATGCTATATAAATGCATATCAGGAAAGGAGAAAATAGACATAAATGATTACTTAACATATGGAGAAGCGTCAGCAAGAGGACACTGCAAAAAACTGCATAAGAAGAGAGGTGATAAAGACGTAAGGAAATTCAGTTTCCCAAACAGAGCAATTGATCAATGGAATGCACTACCGAATGAAATAGTGTGTGCCAAAACAATTCACAAATTTAAGGATATGTACGATAAATATGGTTTAAGACACGGGACAGTATGAGCTTGACTCATTCCTGTAAAGATACAATTAGGTAAGAATTAAGTAAGAACACACACACACACACACACACACACACACACACACACACACACACACACACACACACACACACACACACAAGCTTGAGTAATGCTAATGTTCAGTGCTGATGTAGAAACATTTGCCATCCTTGAAAGATAATACTGTAAAATAAAATTAAAGTTGATGCATTGTGATCTCTTTCATGTTAGCACCTGGCAAGCTGTATTCTGCTTCATTCTGTCTATATTGTGGTAAGCAGGGGCACCCACCATTTTTTCAAGTGATCCTGCTGCCAAATGGACACTGGATGATTAAATGGGCTAAGGTACTGCATCCTTAGGTAACCTATGTGATAAGGGTTTATGTGTTAAGGGTAGTTGGGGTTTATTGCTCAGATAACACCAATCGATGGATTTGTGACTGATCACTTACCTTATTTATCTGCATATTAACTTGAGGCTGCTGTGTCCGTTATGGCAGATAATGCGTTAAATGGTAGGTGTACAGTACTCGTCAAAAGTATTCACCGTTGTCCGCCGGGCGCACAATACCTATGGGCCAAAAAGAATCACCCATTTGGGGGGTAAAAATTGAGCCACAAGTTTGCGCCGCGAGCATGACATCACGGTAGCCTGAGGTCTTCTGACGCGCTGGTTGGTTCCCACCTCAGTCGCCCATGGGCTGCCTGAGAGAGAGGAACTCCGCCGCGTGTCCCTCTCAAATTGCGCCATTTTTTACCGAGTGTCCCGCAGTGTTTTGGGGTTTACCACTTTGTTATGGCACCTACCCATGAACTATCGAGTGAAATCATAACCCAGATCATTGCTCTAAAGAAGGCAGGCCACCAGACAAAGAAAATTGGTGAATTGGTTGGTGTGGCACTATCGACAGTGCGTCGTTGGTGTGCGCGGTTTCTATTGGAAAACAGTAGTGAAGTTCCCACAAAGAAACCGAGGTCTGGTAGGCTTAGGAAAACTTCCCCAAGGTCTGTTAATGTTTTAAAACGTGCAGTGGAGTTTAATCCTCGTGTGAGTGCAAGGAAAATTAAGGAGAGCAACCCGGAAGTGTTTGGTGAGGTGTCAGTGAGAACAGTGTCTCGTAGGGTGCATGAGCTTGGTTGCACAAGTCATAGGCCTGTGAAAAAGCCTCTTCTCACCAAGAGCTAGAGAATTTGTAGGCTTGCCTTTGCTAATAAATATCTAAACTGGGGTGAGGAGCAATGGTTGTCAGTGTTATGGTCTGATGAGGCAACGTTTAGTGTTACCTGTAACAGAGAAGCACGTGTGTATCGACGCAAAGGTAGTGACCCACTTGACCCACGGTATGTGGAAAGCACAGTAAAACATCCTGATTCACTCATGGTATGGGGTTGTTTCTCAGGGAAGGGTTTGGGGAAGCTTGTTGTACTTCCCAAGAACTTTAGAGTGATTCAGGATGTTTACCTGGAGCTTCTGTGTGATCATTTACCAGACTCCTTCGAGCTAACAAGTGCACGAGTGTTTCAGCAGGACGGTGCACCTGCTCACAAGGCCAAATCGATCACAAATTGGCTTCATGACTGCTAGGTATCATTCATGAAAGACTGGCCAGGAAATAGCCCAGACCTCAACCCGATTGAAAACCTCTGGTACCTTGTAAAGAAGAGTCTCCAAGGGAAGAACGTGAGCTCTCTGCCTAAGCTGGAAGTTGCCATTCGTGACTCCTGGGACAAAATACCCCTGCAGCACCTCAGGAGCCTCGCCCTTTCACTTCCAAGATGTCTCAGGTCCGTGAAGAAACGTAAAGGCTACCCTACGATCCACTAAAGGTAAATAAAATGCATTATTTATATGTTTTTTGAATGTTGAAAGATTTGTTTCTTAGGAGGGACGCAGGGCGCTCCATACTTCTGACGAGCACTGTACATGTTCATTTTTATTTTTATTTTTATTTTTATTTTACTTATTTACCTTTTACATTGTACAGTAATGTATGGTATGATTTTTAAGCTTCCATTCATTATTGCCAATGCCAAGTCACTGATTTCTTTCAATATTTAATTTTAATTTAGATTTAGCCTTCACTGGTGGTGACAGACATTTACATCAATATATTCATGTGAACATGGTTTTCATTTCACAAATATTGTTACAGTATTTCAAGTTAATTTGATGTAAACATTTTACTGTACTTTTTAAAAATGATATTGTTCTCTACTGCATGGGTAAGTCTTGTTCATATGATGACCACACCATGGTGATCTCTTACACCGGTGTGTCCCCAAATTTTGATATCTCTTCTCAGGACCTTTGTCATAGTTTCATGTAGGAGCTGGGTTTCTCTTCATTCACTCTGTATATAGCCAGACCTCTTGAGCGGACATACATGCCTCACCTTGTTGATAATACCATTACTCACACATCCTGTTAATTTTATGGTCAAAGTAACAACAATAGAAACTCCAAGTATACAGGGAAAGTTTCAACATAGATTTATTGCACTTGGAACTTACACACTAGGGGATCTAAAGACTATAATAAAAATCTGATATATGAACCAACCCTATTTTCTAAGCCACAACTTGTCAACTAAAGTGTTTAGCCCCAATTTGCATACTAAAGTCCCTAGCCCCAACTTGCCTACTGAAGTCCCTTGTCTCAACTTGCGTACTAAAGTCCCTAGCCCCAACTTACCTACTAAAGTCCCTATGTGACCCCAGCCAGAGTAAGAATTTGCTCCTGGGGGCTGTACAGAGGCAAAGCAGACTTACAAGTGTGACTATGAAATGATTTAGAGAGAGAGGGAATGGAGGGGGGGGGGATAACTAACTGCACAATTGGTTTCTGCCATCAGGGATGGTGTATTAAAAGCATGCTGTGTAGTCAGTATGCTCTTTCCACGTGATGTTCCTGTACCACTTTTCTTTATCTACGCACTGGGATTCCATGCATACAAAGCTCACACATAGGAGGATCTACTGAAATTTACTTTTAAATGAAATAACACCTAACTGGACTCACCTAAGCTAACCATACATAATGTTTGCAGGTAATCGGGAAGTGTGTTGTGCTGCCTCTGGTGGACTACATTAAGATGAAGCCTATTGACATTGATGAGAAGGATGTGTACGTATGTGAGTCTCGCTACAACAGTCGCAATCGCTTCTTCAAGAAGATCAAGGTAAGTAAGTAATGTGGTGGAAGGTTGACTATACACCCATACTCTGATATCTGGCAGTGTTGTGTGCCAGTGGGAATGTTTGGTCAGCGAGTATGTCAGATATCTCAGATATTGAAGCAGTTTTTGCCCATAAGATGCTGAAGAAAAGCCAGAGATGTGTTCCAGATCCAAACCCAAACTCTAATATACCTTAATCAATAGAGACTGACACAGAAACACCATAGATAATGTTATTTACCTTCTAAACAATACTGTTGCTAAAAAATGGCACGTCAAACATCACATACAAGAGGGTAGGTTGGTGGGAATGCGGTGCTCAACACCGCTTCAGGGCAGCTGTCTGACAGTGACAACGAGGCAGGGAACTGACAGCTTGCCAAGCGGGGATGGAGGAGGGCAGGGGGATGGGGAGGGAGACTAGAATGGGTGGTGAAAGGAGACAGAATGAAGGGACAGGGAAGGAGACAAACCAAACTGCTTTACTCCCCCCCCCCTGCTCTCAGTCATTCACTCACTTACTCGTTCATTCATTCACACACACACACACACACACACACACACACACACACACACACACACACACACACACACACACACACACACACACACACACACACACACACGGAGTCATCCGAGGAGGACGTCCGACATCGGCGCTCCGTACCGAACCAACACGGCCAGTGGCATTACCTAAATTAGTATCTTTGTATGAGTCAAGCTCTGTACCAGGTTAGACTAAATGATTTTTCATTATTAAAAGGAAAAAAAATAATAAGTTTAAACAAGACTTGTTCAAACAGAAAAAAGAACCACGAGGAAAAAATGCGCTGAGTCACCTGAGGTTTGTTTAGACTACAGCAACACGGGGAAACTGTACATACTCTGTAAGTACATACTCTGTTCTTTTAGTATTGCAAAATGGATACAAACTTTAGTAAAGCAAATTTGGAAAAGAAAAGGGATAAAAGTAAAAAGCAAAATGATGATTTCTACCAAGAACTGGTTGAAGTGGAGACTCACAATAGACTGGTTGAACGTGTACACAAACTAGAAATGGCTTTCAAAAATGAAATTGATGAAATAAAGAAGCAAATGCACTTGCAAAAGGAAGAAATAGAAAAACTAGGAAGGGAGGCCAATAAGAAAGACACAACCATCAGTGAACTAACAGTGGAATTGAGTACGCTTAGGAAGAAAGTGAGTGAAATGGCAAGTACAGTAGTCAATCACGAGAGTGTTATGGAAGAGTTCAAAAATGACACAGAGACAATTAGGCAAGCAAGCAGTCTTATGGACCAGAGCAGTGATATTGAGAAGATAACACAGGTGAATGAAGCTGTGCAAAGCTACAAAAATGATATAGAAACCACGTATGCTGAAATGGTGAAAGTAAAGAAAGACTTAGAAACAAGGGTGGAGGAAAAAAGCATTAAAAAGGAAGTGAAAAGAATAATCCAAAACAATCCAAAGTTAATCAGAGATTCAGTAGATATAAACAAATCAATAGTAATCACTGGTATAGAAGAGGAAGAAGTAAAAAACAAGATCACAAGAGACAAAAAGGAGATGGCAAATGTAATGAGCTTACTGAAAGAAGTATCAGAGGAAATCTGTAGTAAAGACATAGAGGAACACAAAAGGTTAGGGAAATACGAGAAAAGCAAGACAAGACCTCTAAAGGTGACTTTCCAGAGTGTAAACACTGCAAGAGATACTAAAAAATGCAAAGAATCTTATGGAAAAAGAGAAGTTCAAAAATGTATGGATAAAAAGATGCCTAACACAAGAGGAACTGGAATTACTGAAAGAGAAAAGGGAGGAAGCAAAAACAATAAATGAGGGAAGGTCAGAAGAGGAGAAGAAGAAATTTTTTTACAAAGTAATAGGATTGCAGGTACGAAAGTGGTACACAAACAGGATGGAAGAAAAAGGAGGAAGGTAGTAGAACCATGTCATGACAAGTATATAAACAAGATGATAAAGTTGATGTACTCAAATGTGGATGGAATTGTATCTAAATTACTAGAGATGAATGATTATGTCAGAGAAAATGAACCACAAATAATATGCCTAACTGAAACAGAATTAATACCAAGGATATCCAATGACATACTAAACTTAGAGGAATACAATATATGGAGAAGAGACAGAAATTTTAAAAAAGGAGGAGGAATTATAATATTAACTAAGAAAAATCTAAAAGTCAAGGAAATAAAACTAGATATACCATCACAAGTAGAACTGATTGCAGTAGAGATCAACACATCTGAAGGTAAAGTAATTGTAGCCAATTTATACATGCCACCCAGATCAAACACATGGGAAAGAGACGAATATGAGGACCTGGCAGAGAGTACAATTCAGAGTATAAGATCATTGCTACATAAAATGGAAGAGAAATCGGAAAGAATTATACTAACTGGGGATTTCAATACAAATAGAAATTGGAATACTCTAGATATAATTAGCTAAGAAAGCTGTTGGGACCAAAAGCTCCTGGATCTCGTGAAAGAGTTTTTCCTAACGCAACATGTGAGGGAAACCACCAGAAAAAGAGGACTTGATGTACCGTCAGTGCTAGATCTAATATTTACTAGGCAAGAAAATGATATTGACATTTTAATATATCACCCTCCACTCGGCAAGAGCGATCATGCAGTACTAAATTATAACTTCAGGATAGCATATGACATAGTAAACAGCAATGACAGTTACAAAAAGAGCCTAAACTACAAAAAGGGAAATTATCAAAACCTAAAGAAGTACTTCTTAGAAGTTGATTGGGAAAATGAACTTAAAGGACAAGATTTAAATGCTGTATATAAAAAATTTTGTGAATTTTATGAAATAGGAGTCCAGAAGTACATCCCACAGCACAAAGAAGCAGATAAGAACATACAGAAATGGTTCAATACAGAAAGTAAAAAATCAAAAGAAAGAAAAGATTTGTTGTGGAATAGATACAGAAGACACAATAGTGAAAGTGCGTATAATAATTACAAACAGGCAAGAAACGATTATACAAGAATAAGGAGGGAAGCCCAAAAACAGTTTGAGGAGGATATAATAAATAAAAGTAGTGATCAACCAAAGCTGTTTTACAGCTATATCAGAAGCAGAACCAAAGTAAAAGATATAATACAATCCATTACGGACGAGGGAATCACTTATACACAAGAGAAAGATATTTGTGAAGCACTAAATAAGAATTTCCAATTAGTTTTTACAGAAGAAAAAAATTTTGAGAGGGACTACGTGGAACACGCATGTCCACACATACTACCAGATATACAAATAGCAGAAAAATTAATACAGGAGGAGTTAAGTAGATTAGACAGAGGAAAAGCAAGTGGTCCTGATGAAATTTCATGTTGGGTATTACAAGAATGTGCAAAGGAGTTAAGTAAACCATTATTTTTAATTTTCAAGAAATCCTTGAGTCAAGGTAAACTACCTGATATTTGGAAAAAAGCAAATATTGTCCCCTTATTCAAGAAAGGAAATAGACAAAATCCACTCAACTACCGACCAGTATCACTGACCAGTGTTGTAAGCAAGGTATTAGAAAAACTTATAAGAAAAGCTTGGGTAAATCATCTAGAAGAAAACAGTATGATATCAGAAAGACGGTTTGGTTTCAGAAAAGGAAAATCATGTGTTACTAATCTGTTGAGCTACTATGACAGAGTAACAAACACAATACAGGAAAGGGAAGGATGGGTGGACAGTATCTATTTAGATTTCAAGAAAGCTTTTGACACAGTACCACACCAAAGACTTTTATGGAAACTGTACCATCAAGGAGGAATTCGAGGCAGACTGTTTTGTTGGATGCAAGACTTTCTCATCAAAAGAGAAATGAGAACAGTACCAAGAGGAAACTACTCATCATGGAAAGAAGTGACTAGTGGAGTACCACAGGGTTCAGTGCTGGCACCAATCATGTTTTTAGTGTATATAAATGATATAAACAGTAACACTGGAAATGAGAGCTATCTGAATATGTTTGCAGATGATGCAAAAATACAAAGGAGAATTACTAACACAGACTCTTGTAGGGAGCTACAAGAAGAATTAAATAAACTTCATGAATGGAGTAGTACATCGCAAATGGAATTCAATGTGGACAAGTGTCATGTAATCAAGTTTGGTAAAAGTGGAAAAAGAGCTGATTGGGATTATAAGTTAGGAAATAAAACCCTATACACATCAGAAAGAGAGAAAGACCTAGGTGTGATTATCAATAACAGACTTTCTCCGGCTGACCACATCAGCGAGAAAGTACGGAACATGTATACACTGCTTGCAAATATGAGAATAGCATTCACATACATAAATGAAGACATGCTAAGAAGGATAATAACATCATTCATTAGACCAACCCTGGAATATGCATCAGTAGTCTGGAGTCCTCATCTCAAAAAGCATATAGACAAGATTTTTCGTTCAAAGGGCCGCTACAAGATGGATACCAAGCTTAAGGGACCTGAGCTACGAAGAAAGACTAAATAAACTGAATCTACCAACACTACAGGAGAGAAGGAAAAGAGGTGACATGATTATGCTATATAAGTGCATATCAGGGAAGGAGAAAAGAGACATAAATGATTACTTAACATATGGAGAAGCATCAGCAAGAGGACACTGCAAAAACTGCATAAGAAGAGAGGTGATAAAGACGTAAGGAAATTCAGTTTCCCAAACAGAGCAATTGATCAATGGAATGCACTACCGAATGAAATAGTGTGTGCCAAAACAATTCACAAATTTAAGGATATGTACGATAAATATGGATTAAGATACGGGACAGTACGAGCTTGACTCATTCCTGTAAAGATACAATTAGGTAAGAACACACACACACACTAGAGAAGCCGATAAGACAAGTTTGGGTAAAACATTTAGAAGAACACAGTATGATAAGAGAAAGGCAGTTTGGTTTTAGAAAGGGAAAATCATGTTTTACTAATCTTTTAAGCAACTATGATAGAGTTATGGAAACATTACAGAAAAGAAAAAGGATGGGTGGACAGTATCAATTTTGATTTCAAGAAAGCATTTGACAGAGTACCGCACCAAAGACTTTTATGGAAACTGTACTATTAAGGAGAAATCCAAGGCAACCTGTACAGTTGGATGCAAGATTTTCTCAGAAAAAGGGAAATGAGAACAGTACTAAGGGGATACAAAAATCCACACTGGCAGACGAAAAAAGATGTATTCCAAACAGTTTCGGCGACAGCTATCTCCCTTTTCAGTGGATCTACATACACATGCTGAGAAGCTGCTTATATGCAGGGTGAGGACACTTTTTCCCAACCACACCTGATGTAACCTCACCAGACTCTCCCTCTACTCTGTCCGCGACCTGAGTGAGGGATTACAAGGGGCGGCAAGGACCTTGCCACTAATCCTCTCATCACTGGATCTAATTTATACATTCCTTCACTATGGTTAAAATTATTATATCTCTATACATACAGCTTCCTCTATCCTATGTTTCTTATAGTTACTAGATTCGTACAATATTTTGCTAGAATTCCAGTCGATTCTATGGTCGTTTTCTGAAGAGTGAATGTACACTGCGGGGAAATTACTTACCATGTAGGGAAGTGACTAGCGGAGTTCCACAGGGCTCAATGCTGGCACCATTTCTGTTTTTAGTGTATATAAATGACATAGATAGTAACATTGGAAATGAAAGCTATCTAAATATGTTTGCTGATGATAATAATAATAATAATCTGGCCTTTTGTTTCTCAAAAGCTCCAGTTCTTCCTTTGGGAATTCATCAGCTCTCGACACCCATACATTATTTTTTACAGTTACAAGAATTGTGACATTTCTTGTACATAATACAAGCTACATCATATATACATGAAAGTGGCAAATTAAACCCCATAATCATCCATCATAGTACCTCTCTCCAGGTCATAGCATTTTGATAAAAGAAAGGCTTTCAGCTGTCTCTTAAAGGATTCAACAGTAGAGAGTTGTCTTATGGACATTAGCAATGTATTGTATAATCTAGGGGCTCTGTACGCAAAAGAATGATCAGAGAAAGATGACTGGTGAATGGCTCCTGGTTCATCAAGACACAAGGAATCATCTTCACTGCTTAACACCACACCCGGGCGTGCCGATGGGAGTTTTAACAATTCAGCAGGATACTTCGGTTCACCATAAGAACCTTGAATGTAATAAGACACAGTTTAAATTCAATTCTAGCCTTTACTGGTAACCAATGCAACTCAGTCAGAAACAGGGTAGTTGAGGTTCTTGGGGGAGACCAAAGATAAGCCGTGCTGCCCTGTTCAACTCAGACTGAACTTTTGTTAGTATATTATTTGGAAGACCAACCCACAGTGAATTACAATAATCAACACAAGACAAGACCACTGCATGGACCAATGTTAAGAGGCACTGTCTATTCAGGAATTTTCTCACAGAGTACAGATTTGTGATTATCACGAGGGGTGTGAATTTAAGAATTTATGAATTACTTAAATGTTGCTTGTAAATAGAGACAAAGAATTGACTGTGAAATCAAGCAGTAAGGTTTACTTTGTGCCGACTTACTTTGCCGATTCTCTAAGGATGAGAATTTATAAACTTTCTCACCAGTACACAGCAGAGACTAATTACTCACGAGTGCTGTTTGTAGTATTGTTAGCCTCTTGAGAAAGTGACTCCACCCCTGACAATCAGTATCTAATACTAATAGTAATAAACAGGTTCTTGCAGGTGCATTAACTCCTGGCTGGCACAATGGATTTAAGCTTAATACAAAAGGAGCGAATGATGAGATGAAAGAGAGAGAGATTGTCCAGGTGCTTGAGGGTGCGAAAGTGGATGTATGTGGAATAACTGAAACAAAATAGAGAGGAGAAAGTGTGAGAGAATGGGAGTATGGATGGGGTATATGTGCAGGAGTAGATGAGAATGAGAGGGCAAAGGAAGGAGTGTGTATAGTTGTGAGTAAAAGATGGAAGAAGAGCATAAGACAGTATGGATCAGTTGGGTCAAGGATTGTGTGGGTAAAGTTGAAAGTTGGAATACAAATGTGGGCGATTGTGTGTGTGTATGCGCCAACGCAAGATTGTACTAGAAGAGTGAGAGAAGAGTTCTGGACAAATGTGGAAGTGTGCATGGAAAAGTTTGGAAGAAATGAGAGAGTGTTTTTGATTGGTGATATGAATGGTAAAGTTGGTAATGTGAAGGTGGATGGAATAGTTGGTGAGTGGGGTGTGCCTGCCGAGATAGATGAGAATGGGAGTGCGTTAGTGGACATTTGTGCTGGGAGGGGGTTGGTGATAGCCAATACCCTCTTCAGGCATAAAATGATCCACAGGTATACATGGCGAGTGATGAGAAGGGTGGGTGGTGAACTGAATGAAAGGAAGGCAATGATTGATTATGTGTAAGTGGATGAAAGGATGCGAAGATGTGTAAAGGATGCAAGAGTGTATAGAGGTTGGGGGAGTGGACTTTCTGACCACTACTTGGTGGTGGCCAGAATTAGGATGCAAGTGAGATGGAGGAATAGAAGAAGGGAAAGACGAGAGGAAGGAGTAGTTGCAAGGAGAGTGGAAAGGTTACAAGAGGATGAGAAAAAGGCAGAGTATAAGAGAGGAGTGGAGGAACGATTGGGCAAATATGAATTGGAGCAGATGGGAGACGTGGAAGGTGTGTGTAAGATATTTACAGAAGAAATATGTGCAGCATGTGATGTGGTGTGTGGAAGGAAGAGAAGGCGGAGGGGGGTGCAAGGAACAGCGTGGTGGACTGAAGAGGTGAAACAGGCTGTGGCACAAAAGAAGAAAATTATACAATGAATGGGTGAGAAATAGGGGCGTGGAAGAAGTTGAGAGGCGGAAGAGAGAGTTATATGTGGAAAGGAAGAGAGAGGTGAAAAGATTAGTAAGAGAGAGTAAGAAGAGAGTGGATGAGGAATTTGGAAGGAATTTGAGTGTAAAGTGGAGGGACTGTAACAAAATGTTTTGGAGAGAAGTGAAAAGAGTAAGACAGGGTGGAAGTGAAGTTAGCAGGGGAGTGAAAGATAAAAATGGTAGATTACTAGTGGAGAAGGGAGAAAAAGTGAGCAGATGGAGAGAACACTTTAAGGAATTGTTGAACGTAGAGGATGGAAGTAATGCGAGTATAAGTGGCTGGGGAATGGCTGGGAGAAGGAGGGAGGTGAGAAGACAGGAAGAAATCAGTAGGATAGAAGTTGTGGAAGCAATGAAGAAAGTTAAATCGGGGAAAGCCCCAGGAATTGATGGGGTGTGTGGTGAAATGCTGAAGCATGGGGGAGAGATAGTAGTAGAATGGATGTGGAAGATGTGCAGATTGGCCTGGGAGGAAGGTAGAGTCCCGGAGGATTGGAAGTCAGGTATAATTATTCCCTTGTACAAAGGAAAAGGGGAAAAAGAAGTGTGTGGTAATCATTGGGGCATTTGTCTTCTTAGTATAATAGGAAAAGTGTATGGTAGGATACTTATAGACAGAGTTAGAGAAAGAACAGAGAAATTAGTTGGAGAAGAACAGGGAGGCTTTAGGAAGGGAAGAGGTTGTGTAGATCAGATATTCATTCCTAGATCTTTAGTGGAAAAGTTTCTAGAGTAGGGAAAGAAATTGTATGCGGCTTTCATGGATTTGGAGAAAGCATATGACAGGGTGGATAGACAAGGATTGTGGAAAGTGTTAAGAATATATGGAGTAGATGGGAAGTTGTTCAATGCTGTGAAGAGTATGTACAATGGTGCGAAGGCTGCAGTGCGTGTGGATGGTGAACTAAGTGAATTTTCTCTTTGAAAGTTGGTTTGAAACAGGGATGTGTCATGTCTCCATGGTTGTTCAATCTGTACATGGATGGGGTAATAAAAGAGGTACAAGGTAGGGTAGTGGATGTTGGAGTGACCCTGGTGAGAGAGGATAGTGTTTGGAAACTCCCTGTACTGTTGTTTGCAGATGATACTGTGTTGTTGAGTGAAGACGAAGGGGAGCTGCAAGGCTTGGTGGATGAGTTTGAGAGAGTGTGTAAGAAACGGAACCTAAAGGTGAATGTAGGGAAGAGTAAAGTGATGGTCTTCGAGAGAGGTGAAGTTAGTGAATGTACAGCGAGGTTAGATGGTGAGGAATTGGAAAATGTGAGTACGTTTAAGTATTTGGGTAGTGTGATGAGTAAGGATGGAGGTTTGGAAGGTGAAGTGCTTGAAAGGGTACAGCAGGGAAGAAAGGTTGCTGGTTCCTTGAAAGCAGTGATAAGAAACAGGGAAGTGAGCATGGAAGTGAAAAAGTTACTATATGACAGTATTGTGATACCAACTCTAACGTACGAAAGTGAAGCTTGGACATTGTTGGAAGGACACAAGTCAAGAGTGAAAGCAGTGGAAATGAGTTATTTAAGAGGAGCCTGTGGAGTCACGTGGAGAGACAGGCTGACGAATGAGGATATATAGGAGCGTTGTGGTGTGGATGTGGATGTGATAGGAAGCGTTATGAGGAACACACTGAGGTGGTTTGGCCATGTGGAGAGGATGGAGGGTGAAAGACTGATGAAGAGAGTGTATATGAGTGAGGTGGAGGGGGGAAGAGGGAGGGGGAGGCCGAGGATGAGATGGAGGGATGGGGTGGAGAGGTATATGAGAGAGGGGGGTGTGAGTTGGGAGCAGAGGAGTGAAATGGCGGGGGACAGGGCGACTTGGAGGCGATTTGTTTGTGGCCACCCCAAACCGGATTGAGGCGTCTGGCAATAGATAGATAGATAGACAAAAGGACTGGCCTAAGTACCAGTTATGAATAATGTAAAGCGTTTGTTCGTACTAGGAGCGGCAACTAAAATAAGCTTAATGTGGAGAAATAAAACATGATTTTAATTACATTAAACTCAAAGAAAAGAACTATAAATTTATTAATTACAATGAAATAAATTTATGTTACATGACTCTCAAAATGAATTCAGTTAACAAGGAGAATACACTCACTCGCTCATTCAAATGCTAACACTTAAACCTAGGAAAAACGAAAAGAAATACTGGTCAGTAGAGGGGGCTAAGCGGAATAACTGGACGCTGGTACGTAGGACGGACGCTGCAATACGCTAAACCTCTTCGCCGATTCACCGTCTTGGTAGAGATTTCAGGAACTCACTGTGGCGGCGCTGCGCCACACTGGACACGAACCTGCTTTCACGACGATCAAAGCCTGACTAAGTTTGAATTATGAAAGAGGGCGAGGGCCGGCTGTGTTTGCTTCAACAGTCAACGGAAAGAAAGTGAGCGATATACTCTCACAATAAATCACTCAGCGAAGGCGCTAATGTCGCGCGCAAGGATGATCACTTATGAAACGGTGAAAAATGATTTGAAAACCGTCCCAATCGAGTGAATGCCAGGACGGTTGAACTGAGTGATACTCAGTGGGAATTCCACTAGAATTCATGGTTTTCACACTGAAACAAAATGTCATGAACCTACAAATACGCTTGCACCAATTTGTGACACTGATATGCAAGTTACACCCTCTTACAATCTGATTAATATGTTCTTTGTAATATAACTTAGAATTAAAATAAACACCCAGATTTCGAACAGAACTGACTGGATGAAGCTGCGACACGCCAGTGTTCAAAGCCAGGGTATTGTTAGTGTCATCACCCCTTCTGTTTCCTCTGATGATGATGATCTCAGTTTTACCATCATTCAGCTTAAGTTTCCTCTTAGTCATCCAGATCTTAATATCAGACATTAGAGATTCAAACTTTGTCTTAGTATTGTTGATATTTGACATCTTAACATAGAGCTGGGTGTCATCAGCATAAAAATGATAGGACACATCATGAGCATCAAGTAGAGATGATAAACTACTTGTGTAGATAGTAAATAAAATTGGACCCAAAACTGATCCTTGAGGGACTCCAAATAGAAGGGGAGCAGAATCAGAGCTAGCGTAATCAACAACCACTCTCTGAGATGTGTCCGACAGATACGACTTAAGGAGCAAAAGGGCACTATCACGAACGCCATAAAAATACTGATCGTGCAACAATAGTTTATGATCTGCTGTATCAAAAGCTGCACACAGATTCAACAGAACTAGGAGAGAGGACATCCCACTACAAGCGTTTGCCACTAAGTCACTCTGAATCCTTCTTAGAGCAGTTTCAGTTGAATGGTATTTTCTGCATGCTGATTGAACAACAGGAACAACTCTGTTGTGTTCCAGTAGTGGTATGAGTTGATCGAGTATGGTCCGCTCAATAATCTTGGATAAAAACGACAGGTTAGAGACGGGACGATAATTTGTCATGCTCTCCACATCAAGGCCAGGTTTCTTAATTAGGGGCCTAAGCAAAGCACGTTTCTCAGACTGCACAAAATTACTTTCTAAGAAGCATCTATTTATTATGTTGCAGATAAAGTCTGCAACATGCTCATACACATCAGGTAGTTGTGACATGTTACATGGATCGAGTGAGCAAAATGTTTTATTAAGTTCTCTGATATAACATTTGACTTTGTTTACATCCAGCGGATGAAATGTTGAATGTAAATGATCCCCGGTGCACCGTGGCTGGAAGTCAACTGAGTACGCTTCACTAGGAGAACTGCTGTCTAAATCACTTCTTATGCGAGATATCTTACTTGTAAAAAATGAAGCAAAATCAGAAGCCAATTGGGTATCAGATACAGAAGTTGGTTTAACAATTACATTCCTCTGACCAACCAAATTGTTCACAACTGCAGTCAGTTTTTTTTTATCACCACCACATGAATCAACTTTATTTTGATAATACCTAGCCTTTTGGGCTTTTACAGTGTGAACGACTGCTCTTGTAGCAAAAACATAATGCAAACAAGTTACTTCAGTCCGCTGCAAGCACCACTCACGTTCTGCCCTTCTACGTTGTCTACACAAAGATTTAATGGATGGACCATACCACGGAGAATCATCACGTACAGTGATTGTTTTTACTACCTCAGGACAATAATGGTCAAAATTGACCTAAGCTCGTTGTTGTAGATATCAACCAATTCATCAGAAGAAAGACTGGAAGAATCAATGGCGTTTAAACGTTGATCAATTTCAAGACACATAAACTGGCGGTCAACATTCCTGTAATTTCTGAACCTGATGACCTTTTTATATGAAGGGGATTTCGGGACATCAAAACTAAGAGTGATCAGAGCATGATCAGAGATGAGGGGGTCAAATGAGTCAAACTCCACGTCTGATGCGTGCCTGCAACCAACAGGGGACATGATCAAGTCAAGGACGTGTCCTGAGACATCTATCTATCTATCTATCTATAGCCCGACGCCCTAATCCCGCAAAGGGTGACCGCAGACAAAACGCCTCCTGAGACATGAGTTGGATTATTCACATGATTGAAAAAATTGTTCTGGGTGATCAGCTCATGGAATTCTGAAGAAAACGGTTTTGACTCTGGACTGTCAACCCAATAATTGAAATCACCACAAACAAGAAGTCCTCCAGGTTTGAGAGAAAACCCTTCAAGAAACCGCCTAAACTCCTCTATAAAACCTCGATCTCTCCCCGGATGACCTGGTCGATAGACAATTGCAATTCTAATGGTATTCTGATGGAAATTTATTAATACTTCCTTAAATTCAAATGAAGATGGGGTCAGGTCTGAGTCAGTGAGGGAAACATTTGCAAGTGCTGCCGAGTAGATGAGTGCTACACCTCCTCCCAGATAGTCAGCAGCAGGCCTGGGAATACTGTACTAATAATAGAATGTGTCATAGGCAAAGCATTACGAATAATATCGATATCAGACTCATACAACCAGGTTTCAGTCAAGCACAAAATGTCAAGCTCGTTCTGATTTAGAGTTTCATTAATATAGTCTATCTTACTATGGATAGAACGAATATTTTAAAGACCCATCCTTGACTGGTTTAAGAGGGACATAGTCAGTTTTTTGGATGGTCAAAATTGGTGTTTTCACTCAATCTGTTCCTATGAGAAATCATAATTGGACAGTCTCTACTTGATGCAAAATGGGCAACCGACTGTGAATTTGAATTAGCATCTTGATGTCTTAAAGAAGAGCAGTTGATGCATTTGGGAGAATTTCTGTTACTACAATCCTTAGATTTATGGGTTCCAGCACAAAAGACACATTTAGGTTCATAATTTTTCCTAAAACATCTCTCAAATGTATGACCAAAACCTTGACTGTGATGACACTGTGTAACCCAGAATCTGTCGAAAACATGGTATCTTGTAAGATCCACATAGATGTAATTGCCCTGTTCTACAATGGTGGATCTCACCTCTGGCGACATCTTCAAGACAGCAGTTTTGGTGTCATTCCTTGTTCTTGTGAAGAGAAAGTTGAGGGTACAACCTCAATCAATGACATCTTAATTTTATTTTTTTTTCTCAGAATGTTTGAGATGATGTTAGAGTCACCCAAGGAAGAGGAAAGGCCTGTCACAGTGCTTTTAGGCAACATTTTCTTTGGCTCTGATATACAAAAAGTGCCCTCAGAGCCAAAATGATCACTCAGCACCCAAGTTGCCTCACCTTTGGCCTCAGCTAACGGAAACTTCATTACCAACCCACCAGCCTTAGTCTTAAGACAGCTATCAACCAGTACCTAGTTAAGTACACCTCTGATGTCTTCTGGTCCCATCTGATTTGTCAGGGCATCAGCACCACTCTGGTTTTTAAAATCAGTACATGCTGACTATGAATGGCTTTTTTCTGGCCATGAGCACTGATCTCAACCACGCCCCCAGGCAGATCCCCCACCCCCCACGAGAGACCCGCGAACAACATCCGCAAATGACTTGGCTTGATCTTGCGTGACTGCCATGGGTGATGAGATCTTGGTCTCCAGTGCCTCCAGTCTATTTTAAACCTCTCTGATTGTCTGAAAGATTGGCCCAATAACTTTATCTTCAAAATCCTTCTTGGTACTACTTCCTCCACCAGCCAAGACCTCGTCCACTGGTGCAACACGTTGGCTACACAGCCAGCAAAAGCCCAGCTGGTGGCTCTTCATAAATGGATAGTCGCCTGCGTCCAAATTTTTACAAGCTATATGAACCCACTCACTGCGGTAGGTGCACTTCAGTGCTTGTGCACTTTTGCTACAGACGTACTGCAGCAAGGGCACTGGTGTTGTTTGCTCATGGTAAAGGAGAATGAAAAACAAAACAAAATGACAACAACAACAGCAAAAAGTATATACAATACTACCCGGGATAAAGCTGGGTAGCGCTCCCCCCGTTTGTGTCATCCTAATTTAGGAGAAGAAAAAGAAAAACGAAAAAAAACACAAAGAACAAAAACGGAAAAAAACAGGGTGTCTGCGAAGTCACCACGAGCAGGTGGGGTACGACTTAACTACCCTTCTAGGAAAGGTAACCCAAACTGAGGTGCCGCGAAAGTGCTGAGATGGTATTGACAACTTTTCCCAATTCGAACTTTATAGCAGCAGCAAATACATCACTTAGGCAATCCCTGATTGGTTACAATACTGCGACTGCGCAGAGCTATGAAGGAGAATTACTAACACAGACTGTTATAGAGAGCTACAAGAAGAATTAAATAAACCTCATGAATGGACCGATAAATGGCAAATGGAATCCACTGTGGACAAGTGTCATGTAATTAAGTTTGGTAAAAGTGAGAAGAGACCAGATTGGGATTATAAGTTAGGAAGTAAAACCCTACACATATCAGAAAGGGAGACGGGCCTAGGAGTGATTATCGATAACAGACTGTCTCCAGATGACCACTTCAGTGAGAAGGTACGTAATATGTATACATTACTTGCTAACATGAGAATAGCATTCACATATATAAATGTAGACATGCTGAGAAAGATAATGACATCATTCATCAGACCAGCCCCGGAGTATGCATCAGTAGTCTGGAATCCTCATCTCAAAAAACACATAGATAAGATTGAAAAGTTCAAAGGGCTGGTACAAGATGGGTACCAAGCTTAAGGGATCTGAGCTATGAAGAAAGACTAGAAAAATTGAATCTACCAAAACTACAGGAAAGAAGGAAAAGAGGAGACATGATTATGCTATATAAATGCATCTCAGGCAAGGAGGAAATATATATCTGTTTATCTATCTAATGCCAGATGCCTTAATCCCGTACGGGGTGGCCACAAACAAATCGCCTCCACGTCACCCTGTTCCCCGCCATTTCACTGCCCTGCTCCCAACTTGCACCCCTCTCTCTCATATACCTCTCCATTCCATCCCTCCATCTCGTCCTTGGCCTCCCCCTCCCTCTCCCCCCCTCCACCTCACTCACATACACTCTCCTCATCAGTCCCTCACCCTCCATCCTCTCCACATGGCCAAACCACCTCAGTGTGTTCCTCCTAACACTTCCTATCACATCCACATCCACACCACTACGCTCCTTTATATCCTCATTTGTCAGCCGGTCTCTCTATGTGACTCCACAGGCTCCTCTTAAATAACTCATTTCCACTGCTCTCACTCTTGACTTGTGTCCTTCCAACAGTGTCCAAGCTTCGTTTCCATACCTTAGAGTTGGTATCACAATACTGTCATGTAGTATTTTATTCACTTCCTTGCTTACTTCTCTGTTTCTTATCACTGCTTTCAAGGAACCAGCAATCTTTCTTCCTTGTTGTACCCTTTCAAGCACTTCACCCTCCAAACTTCCATCCTTATTCATCACACTCCCCAACTACTTAAATATACTCACATTTTCCATTTACTCACCATCCAACCTCACTGTACATTCACTGACTTCACCTCTGTCAAAGTCCTTTGCTCTTCTCTACATTCACCTTTAGATTCCATTCTTACACACTCTCCCAAACTCATCCACCAAGCCTTGCAATTCCCCTTCGTCTTCACTTAACCACTTAGTATCATCTGCAAACACCAGTACAGGGAGTTTCGAAACACTACCCTCTCTCACTAGGGCCACTCCAACATCCACTGCCCTACCTTGTATCTCTTTTGTTACCCCATCCATGTACAGATTGAACAACCATGGAGACATGTCACATCCCTGTTTCACCCCAACCTTCAAATAGAAAAGTTCACTCAGTTCACCATCCACACGCACTGCAGCCTTCGCACCATCGTACATACTCTTCACAGCATTCAACAACTTCCCATCTGCTCCGTATATTCTTAATACTTTTTACAATCCTTGTCTATCCACCCTGTCATATGCTTTTTCCAAATCCATGAAGGCCGCATACAACTTCTTTCCCTTCTCTAGAACCTTTTCCACTAAAGATCTAAGAATGAATATCTGATCTACACAATCTCTTCCCATCCTAAAGCCTCCTTGTTCTTCTCCAACTAATTCCTCTTTTCTTTCGCTAACTTTGCAATAAGTATCCTACCATACACTTTTCCTGTTACATTAAGAAGACAAATGCCCCTATCATTACCACACACTTCTTTTTCCCCTTTTCCTTTGTACAAGGGAATAATTATACCTGACTTCTAATCCTCCGGGACTCTACCTTCCTCCCAGGCCAATCTGCACATCTTCCACATCCATTCTATTACTATCTCTCCCCCATGCTTCAGCATTTCACCACACACTCCATCAATTCCTGAGGCTTTCCCCAGTTTGACTTTTTTCATTGCTTCCACAACTTCTATCCTACTGATTTCTTCCTGTCTTCTCACCTCCCTCCTTCTCCCAGCCATTCCCCAGCCACTTATACTCGCATTACTTCCATTCTTTATGTTCAACAATTCCTTAAAGTGTTCTCTCCATCTGCTCACTTTTTTCCCTTCCCCAATAGTAATGTACCATTTTGATCTTTCACTCCCCCACTAACTTCACTGCCACCTTGTCTTACTCTTTTCACCTCTTTCCAGAACATTTTGTTACAGTCCCTCCACATTACACTCAAATTCCTTCCATATTCCTCATCCACTCTCTTATTACTCACTCTTACTAATCTTTTCACCTCTCTCTTCCATTCTACATTTAACTCTATCTTCCGCCTCTCAACTTCTTTCACTCCCCTGTTTCTCATCCATTCATTGTATGTTTTCTTCTATTGTGCCACAGCCTGTCTCACCTCTTCATTCCACCATGCAGTTCCTTGCACCCCCTTCCATCTTCTCTTCACGCCACACACCATATAACATGCTGCACATATTTCTTCTGTGAATATCTTGCACACACCTTCCACGTCCCCCGTCTGCTCTAATTCATATTTGCCCAATCGTTCCTCCACTTCTCTCTCATATTCTGCCTTTTTCTCATCCTCTTTTTTAACCTTTCCACTCCCCTTGCAGCCACTCCTTCCTCCCGTCCTTCCTTTCTTCTATTTCTCCATCTTACTTGGATCTCGATTCTGGCCACCACCAAGTGGTGGTCAGAAAGTCCACTTCCCCAACCTCTATAAGTTCTTGCATCCATTACACATCTTCTCATCCTTTCGTCACACACACATAATCAATCATTGCCTCCCTTTCATTCAGTTCACCACCCACCCTTCTCATCACTCGCCATGTATACCTGTGTATCATTTTGTGCTGAAGAGGGTATTGGCTATCACCAACCCCCTCCCGGCACAAATGGGGAAGCTTCAGCAAGAGGGGACTGCAAAAAACTGCATAAAAAGAGAGGTGATAAAGATGTAAGGAAATTCAGTTTCCCAAATAGGACAATTGATCAGTGAAATGCACTACTGAATGAAATAGTGTTTGCCAAAACTATTCAAAAATTAAAGGATATGTATGATAAAAATGGTTTATTCACAAATTTAAGGATATGTATGATGAAAATGGTTTAATACACAGGACATTGAGGTTGACTCATTCGTGTAAAGATACAGTTAGGTATGAACAATCAAGTAAAAACACACACACACACACACACACACACACACACACACACACACACACACACAGAATGGTTTAATACATGGGACAGTACAAGCTTGACTCATACCTGTATAGATACAATTAGGTAAGAACACCTACATATAGAATGTAAGAACACACATACAGAATGTTAAAAATCAAAAGAAAAAAAAGAGACGTTGTGGAACAGATACAGAAGATGCAATACTGAGAGGGCATATAATAACTATAAACAGGCAAGAAACGATTATACAAGGATAATGAGAGAAGCCCGAAGGCAGTTTGAGGAAGACATTATAAATAAAAGTAGTGATCAACTGAAGCTGTTTTACAGCTACATCCAAAGCAAAACCAAAATTAAGATACAGTCCATTACAGATGAGAGGATCATCTATACACAAGAGAAATATATTTGTGAAGCACTAAATAAAAAATTTCAATCAGTTTTTACAGAAGAAAATGAGTGAGAGAAATTATATGGAACAAGCATGCCTCACATATTACCAGATATACAAATATCAGAAAAAGAAATACAGGAGTTAAGTAAATTAGACAAAGGGAAAAGCAAATAGTCCTGACAAAATCTCATGTTGGTTGCTACACGAATGTGCAAAAGAGTTGAGTAGACCAATATATTTAATATTCAAGGAATCCTTGGGTCAAGTTAAACTACCAGATATTTTTAAGAAAGCAAACATTGTTCCCCTGTTCAGGAAAGGTAATAGACAAAATCCACTCACCTGCCGACCAGTATCACTAACCAGTGTTGAAAGTAAGATATTAGGAAAGCTGATGAGAAAAGTTTGGGTAAACCATCTAGAAGAACACAATATGATAACAGAAAGGCAGTTTGGTTTTAGAAAGGGAAAATCATATGTTACTAACCTGTTAAGCCACTATGATAGAGTTGCAGAATCATTACAGAAAAGAGAAGGATGGGTGGACAGTATCTATATTGATTTCAGGAAAGCTTTTGACAGAGTACTGCACCAAAGACTTTTATGGAAACTGTACCATCAAGGAGGAATGCAAGGCAAACTGTATTGTTGGATGCAAGATTTTCCCAGAAAAAGGGAAATGAGAACAGTACTAAGGGGAAATTACTCATCATGGAGGGAAGTGACTAGCGGAGTTCCACAGGGCTCAGTGCTGGCACCGATTATGTTTTTAGTGTATATAAATGACATAGATAGTAACATTGGAAATGAAAGCTATTTAAATATGTTTGCTGATGATGCAAAAATACAAAGGAGAATTACTAACATAGGCTCTTGTAAAGAGCTACAAGAAGAATTAAATAAACTTCATTGATGGAGTAATACATGGCAAATGGAATTCAATGTGGACAAGTGTCATACAATTAAGTTTGGTAAAAGTGGAAAAAGACCTGATTGGGATTATACATAAAGTTCGCTACATTTATGTCAACAACTAATTGTTATGTAGCATAATGTATGTACTGTAATACACGGTGTAGGTGTGACAGTTGTGGTGTAACTGTACCTACATGTAAAATCATGTAATACAAATTTATAGTAAATAATGATAACGAGGTAGAAGAGAAGAGGCGGCAGCATACGACAGGGACGACCAGCTAATTTGCACAGCAATGCTGCACCCACCAGCTGCACCTGCGAAAACAATCAAGGTGGAGCATCAAAAATATAATTTCTCTCTCTCTGCCTAGCATTCAGTACTTATGTTACAGAAAGTATACTATTTACATTATTAACCAGGAAACGTAGGCTTGAGGGTTCTTAGCGGGGGAGCTCTAACCTGGCATGCACCTCGCTCAACATGTGGCGCACCCGGCCGGCATGTGAGGGAACAGCACCTTAACAACATCCCATCACCCAGTCCCCAGAGCTGGCGTGAGGGTTCAACATGCGGCGCACCTGGCCGGCATGTGAGGGAACAGCACCTTAACAACATCCCATCACCCAGTCCCCAGAAGCTGGCGTGAGGGTTCAACATGCGGCGCACCTGGCCGGCATGTGAGGGAACAGCACCTTAACAACATCCCATCACCCAGTCCCCAGAAGCTGGCGTGAGGGTTCAACATGCGGCGCACCCGGCCGGCATGTGAGGGAACAGCGCCTTAACAACATCCCATCACCCAGTTTAATGGTTAAACTCTAAACTTAATTAGCGAAAAGACTGGGCGTTTGTGCAAGACATCAAATGCTGCGATTCGCTAAATTAACCAGGGAATGTGGTCATGAACGAAAAGACTGGGCGTCTGTGCAGGACATCAAACACTGCGATTCGCTAATGGAACCCAGTTTGCTGGTTAACTAACTCTATATTTACGATTAATGACAGGAAGCTGAGAATCGCTACGCAATCTTGGGCAGGTCACGTTTTAACACCCACCGTGGGTGTGAACACTCGTGTGGATGTTGTGCATTCTCCGGGAATCCTCAGAGAGGCCCACAGCTCGAGACGTTCCACAAGGTAATTCATACACTTCCTCGGACTGTCTCTGCAGGGTTCTCAAACTTCCCCCTTAACTTATGGTATACATGTATGTACAGACCCTGGACATGATGTGTCCTGTGGGGCCAATGGGCGAGACGTCAGGTCTGCACCCACTTCACCACTACCCTGTCTCTCAACTGACTCAGAGATTACGGGTGTGGTTACAAACGGGACAGGAAGGACATGTCCCTGATTAGCGGTGCATGGACACACATTGCAGGAACGCACAAAACTATCTATCTCTCGTCCCATCCCTGGCCAGAAAAAAGTCAGCTCGGATACGGCCCTGGGTCTTCCTTTTGCCCAGGTGACCTCCTGAGGCTGAACAATGACCCCATTCTAACACTGCTTGGCGGTATTTTGCGGGGACGACAAACTGCAGTCGAACCTCGCCCTTGGGTGTTCGTGACTTACGGTAGAGCCATCCTTGTTTGCGAAGGAATTTGGCTCAACCTCCCCGTGAATACTTTATCACTCTACCCTTTTGTTTCTTTCGCACAGCAGCAAGTGTCAGGTCAGAATGTTGTTCTTGAACAACAAGTTGGCTACACATCAGATCTTGCGGCAATTCAATGATCACTGGGGTGACAATCTGGAGCCTCAGTCATGGCTCGTGTTACTGTAGCCGAAGTCTGAGTAGCGTCATCTTCGGTGCAACTATGCTTAGCACCGGGAATATTGCCCATGATTAGGTCAAATAAAGGTTCTGGCATGACAACTGCGACTGTCGTACCAGTGTAAAATGGAGATGCCACCTGGATACATGCCTCAAGGAACAATCTCACTGATCTGTCAATAAGGTTAGCTTGGATCTGCCGACCTGTGTACTGCCTAGGCTGAACTAGACTCTGTCTGACAGAGCAACCTGAGGATCCATTATCTGTCAGGACCTTCACAGGGATGTCTCCACAAACCCTGGCTGAACAAGGAAGGTACTGTCACCTGTGGGAGGGCCTGTGGAGGAAGCAGCTAGCCACTGATTAGGCTGCTGAATAAATGACGCGGCAAACATGGTTCCCTGAGAACTAGATACTTGAGGGGTCGTACTCACTGCCTGTGGAGATGGAACATTGGCCATCTGTGGAGGGGTGTTCACTGTCGCTGTGAGACTAGAGAACTGTGAGGGAGTACCCGTACTGGTAGGGACGTGACCACCGTGCTGCTGCTGAGGAATGAAGGCTGCGTTCGCTTCCTGCCTCCTATTCACTTGAGCTGTGGTGAAAAGGACAGTCCCGACGGTTGGTTGCATGGCCGATACTGGTGCTGGTTAGAGTACTTGTTGTACCTCTTCCACTCAGGTTTCTGAGTGTTTTGCCCCTGGTCCTTCTTCTGCAGTTTTGGACCTTGGCCATTATTCTAAGAATGTTCTTGTTGCTGGGGTTCAGTCTGAGACGATTTCCCAGATTTATCAGGTTTCCTGTTCCAGGTATGCTGCTTGCGAGTTTGATACCCGTATGCAGTAAAGAATGCGTCAGCCTTCTTCACCATTTGGCTGGCATCTCTTACCTGGCAGATCTTAAGCTGAGCCATAAGTTCAGTAGGGCACGACTTTTCTAGCTGCATGCGCAGCATAAGGTCAATTATCCCCTCACGATTGGAAAGAGTTTCATCTTTCTCCATCCACTCATCTAAGTAAGCAGTAAGCCAGTCAAGAAACTGAACGGCAGTCTCTTTATCCTGTAAACGCGTCCTCATGAACTGACTCGGCGTCATCAACTGTGAGACCGTACGCTTTGACAAGCGTGACCTTCATCATCTCATACATGAGATCGTCTCCATGAATTCTGTGGAGAATATCGAGGGCAGGGCCCTCAAACAGGCTAAGAAACTGAAGCCGCTTAGCTGCATCATCCAGCTGGTACAGTTGAGCCATGTCTTCAAAATGAGCTATGTATGGCTCGATTCGCTCGCCATCTTTGTATGGGGGAAGCTTGATGTGTGGGGTCGCCATAACATGTGCAGGGAGAACGCTCGTGGAGCTTGGACCAGCTGCACCAGACGTGTCTGAAGCCAAGGAATCTTGCTTGAGCTTCAACATTTTTCCATTTCATGTTTTTCGCTTGCTTCTCGCTCGGCACGTTCGTGTTCTCGTTGTTCTCGCTCGTATTCACGTTCTCTCTCTCATTGTTCTAACTCTAGTTGATGTTCTCTCTCACGTTGTTCTCGCTCGTATTCACGTTGTTCTCGCTCTTGTTCTAACTCGAGTTCGCGTTGTTTTTGCTCGTATTCGCGTTGTTGTCGCTCTTGTTCTAACTCGAGTTCACGTTGTTTTTGTTCGTGTTCGCGCTGTTCTCGCTCGTGTTTGCGTCAGATTCTACGCTCTTCACGAGCATCTTTCTCACGTTCTTGCTCGTAATTAAACCGTGAGAGGATGTAGCTTTGAATTTTTTCTGGGTCAGTGAGGCCCATATCTTTAGCTTCCTGTACATAGACACTGGCTGCCATGATGCTAGATCAATCTAAATAAATAGCGACTCAGTGCTGACTGTGATTTTTTTTTGCAAAGAGAAATGCCAATAATCAAAAATAAAGAATATAGGCACAGGTTAGTGGTGACCAGTTTTATCTGACTAAACTGGTAAAGAAAGAAAATTAAACAAACAACTGACTGTCCAATCTTTTATGTAAATTAATAAAATGAATCAATAATCACCAGTAAGGTAGTGCCTATAGACTTTAATGATAAATACCTAAGCTTGAACGAGTGAGTATTATTTCGTGAATAGCTTTAGAGCTAGGAATTAATATCCTGGAATGAGGTCGCCAATTGTCTCGGGGTTTTTAAAAGTAAACAATATTAAATGATAATGTTCAATAATACTGATTAGCTGGGACAATGAATTGTCTTGCTAAATCAAGCAGTGATTACTTTATACTGGCTTGCTTCGCCGATTCTCTAAGAACGAGAATGTATAAACTTTCTCAACAGTACACAGCAGAGACCTATTCCTCACAATTGCTGTTTATTAGTACTGTTAGCCTCTGGAGAAAGTAACTTCACCCCTGACAATAAATAACTAATACTATTAATGATATCAGGTTCTTGCTGATGAGTTAACTCCTAGAAGGCACAACGGATTTTAAGCTTAATACAACAAGACTGGCCCAAGTACCAGTTATGAATAGCAAAGCGTTTATGCAAGCTAGGAGCTATAAAGGAAATAAGCTTAGTTATGGAGAAATGAAACACGAGTTTACATTACATTAAGCTCAAAGAAAAAGAACTGTTAAATTAATTGATTACAAAGGAATAAATTTAACATTTCAAAATGAATTAAAAGTAAGGAGATCGCACTCACTCACTCACTCAAAAGCTAGACTCTTAAACCTAGGAAAACAACATGCGGTGCACCCGGCCGGCATGTGAGGGAACAGCACCTTAACTAAACTCTTAAGTCTAGGAAAACGAAAAGAAATACTGGTCAAAGAGTGGACTAAGCAGATGACTGGGCATCGTTACTGGAAGGACACTGCACTCACTTAAGTCTCTCGCCTATCACACTATGTGGAAATCAGGAACGGCGGCACTACGCTCTGGCCCAACCTGGTTTCGTGGCGCTCAAACCTCGACTGACTAAATCGTGGGAAATAGGGGAGCACTGTGGCCACATTTCTAACGGCTAGAATGAGCGAAACACGCCCAAAACAAATCGCTTAGTGTAAGCGCTAATATCTCACACAAAGGCGATCACTTATGACTGAAAAATTGATTTGAAAACACTCCTGACCGAGTGAGCGGTTAACTGAACGATAAACTGGGATTCCGCTAGAGTTCGCGGATTCCCACAAAAGCCAATGTCACTAGCCGACTCGTGACGCAGACCAACCCTGGAGTATGCATCAGTAGTGTGGAGTCCTCATCTCAAAAAACATATAGACAAGATTGAAAAAGTTCAAAGGAACACTACAAGATGGGTACCAAGCTTAAGGGATCTAAGCTACGAAGAAATAATAAATAAACTGAATCTACCAACACTACAGGAGAGAAGGAAAAGAGGTGACTTGATTATGCTATATAAATGCATATCAGAGAAGGAGAAAATAGACATAAATGATTACTTAACATATGGGGAAGCATCAGCAAGAGGACACTACAAAAAACTGGATAAGAAGAGAGGTGATAAAGACGTAAGGAAATTTAGTTTCCCAAATAGAGCATTTGATCAGTGGAATGCACTACCGAATGAAATAGTGTGTGCCAAAACAATTCACAATTTTATGGATATGTACGATAAATATGGTTTAAGACACGGGACAGTACGAGCTTGACTCATTCCTGTAAAGATACAATTAGGTAAGAATTAGGTAAGAAACACACACACACACACACACACACACACACACACACACACACACACACACATGAGGGAGAGACAGACAAGCAGGGGTGGGGGAGGATGGGGGGATGGAGATGGAGAGAACCATGGGTGGTGGAGGGCTAGGGGAAAGGGAGTGAGACATGCCTGGCAGTGCTGAGTGTGGTGGGTGATGGAGCATGGACCTGGGGGGGGGGGGGGTAGAAGAGAGGGGATGGAGGGCGGACGGGAGAGCCTTGTTTCAAACCTAGGAAGAGGCAGGGTGTCAGTCTAGCGAGGCAACAGATATTCATATTGTGGGAATGTTCCCCAATTTCTTGTGTTCGGTCTAGCGATGCGCCGGATAATGGGGTATAGGTGCACTTTGTTCACTTTAGCTTAGTCTGAAATTGTCATATGTCTGTCTTGCTGGGCTGTAACAATAGATTGACACTGGAACATGATGCTGTAGGAAATTTGAACTGCCTATGCAGCTGTGAATCAGAATGCTCTGAGCAGGAAGAGTTTCACGGCTCCTGATTGGCTGTCAATGACGTAATCTCAAACACTGCCAGATGATCAATAATATTTGTGTGTAAACATTTTATTCTCATGTTCGTGGGAAAAAAATACTCAACTGTGTATCAAGAACATGAAGAATATCTTTATTCTGTTCTTTTGATGCACATAATAACGTTGCGAATGTTTTGTAATAGTAATAAACAGAGTACAGTATTTGCCATGACAATCTGGCTACTCTCCCGGAGGAGTTTGAAATATGTAATAAATTATGTTGTCCATTCTTTGATTCTATCACAAAAATTTGCTTTTGTTTGTATGGTAGTAAATTTATGAACTGCAAAGATTAATGTAATATTATACTACTTTAATCCCTATGCACTGGTTGATGTGCACAGCCATCACAATTTTGGGCGCGGAACAGCTCCGGTTGACTCGTATAGCCACAAGCATCTTCCTGCCACCCTTTGAATCCGGGACCATTTTCTAGAACAGCCATAGGGTGGGTAGGTGCCCAAGGTACCCCACTGATGTTTGGCTCAGTCTGTACACAGCACTAGTAGAGTGTAGAATGGTTTCTTCCTCATCCTCCTCGTCTGATTCCACTCCCCCACGTGCTGGCCCAATTGCATCATCAAGTTCTGCCCTAACCATGGGAGAAAGGGCTCAGTGACTGAGCAGGTGTGTAGGAAATTGTAAATAGTAAACAGGTATGCACAAGTGTGTTTTTTTATACATAAGTGAAATGTAAGATCGTTTCGTTTTTGAAGGCTCCAATATGCTTGCATCCGTCGGCCTTGGTCACCTAATGGCGGGTCTTCATGCTGCTTGATCTGTGGCAGCCCTCCTGTTCAGTCCCTTAACCCTGAGGTCACAGTTGATGACCTCATCCCACGTCTTTTTCAGTCTACCCCTTGCAACTCCACCCCCAATATTAACACTTCTCACTCTCTGCACCCAGTTATCATCCCCCATCATCTCCACATGCCCAAACCACCTCAAATTACCTCTCCCCATCACAACATCAGTACACTCCATTCCCATCCTACCTCTCAACTCTTCCTTCGCAAACCTAGCCTCCCCAGGCCTAGCACATAGGGATGCACTGTACATACACCTGATCACTGTCATTTCTGTACCTTTGAGCCAACGAATATGCTCTTTCTTTACTGTCCAGGTCTCACTACTGTACAGTATTACATTCCTAACACATGATGCATACAAAGATCACATAGCATAGCACGTAGGGAGACCCCTCTCAATGTCAGGAGAGGCAACAGCTCTCTAAACTTCTCCCATCCACTTCTCACCCTAGCCACAGAGCTTGCTCCAGCTCCACTTCCAGCACATGACATACCTCCCAAATAACAAAACTTTTCCACACACTCAAGAGACTCACTAGCAAGTTCAATCCTTTCACACCTGACAGTCTCCACCTCCTCTCCCTGACACACCGCTCACATAAAATCAGCATTATCTCGTAGTCTACGTCTACTACCACTACATCTCTTATGCACCCTTTTATCACAAACACTGCACAAGATGGAATTACTTCCCACACCCTTGTGGCAAATTGCACATGGGCACTCTCCCTCCTCTTTGACAGTACTGGCACCAACCCTTGAAATCAACCTTTTGCCCCCCAAACCTCGTCCACACAACATCCTGGAGAGTGGTCAAAACCCATGGTTCTGACCACCTCCCATTCATCATCACTACCAAAACCAGAATCACCCCAGCTGGCCACAGACACACACAAACTAATTACAAGAGAGCCAACTGGGAGGCTTTCACAACTGAAACAGAACAACACTTTGAAACATTAAACAGTACATCCATCACAAACATCAACACCGTTGTGCACACTTTCAATACAGTTATTCAAAATGCATACAAAAGACTCATCCCTAGAGGCAACAGAAAGAGACACAACCCCAACTTCACACCAGAAATTCAAGGCCTCATCAGTCAGCAGGACACTACGACACTCCCCAACACCCCATACACAAGACACTGTACTGTACAACGAATTCAAGAACACAACACTTAGATAAACAATAAAATATCAGAACACCAAACACTAAAATGGAATAATTATTTCCAAATACTTGATCACAAACTAACACCAGCAAACTCTACAAAACATTTTTTTTTTTTTTATTAATGCGAGGAAGAAGGAACCAAAGGCCATGAGCCCGCAATAAGAGTTCCCTCCAAGAGAAAAACAAAATACAAGAGCAGCACAACACAATCACATGCTGCCATCACAACAACAGACACTATACCTTCAAATAAACAACAAGCAAACACTCTCATCAATCACTTTTCACATGTCAGCCATGTAAACCCCCATCGCGACGACCGATGTGTCATCGGACGTAAGAGACAGTTCCCTAGAGACCCAGACTTCGCACCTTTCACTTATAACCAGACGAAGCTCATCATTAAGAACCTGAAACTCTCATCTGCCTGTGGACCAGACAACATAATCAACATACACCATAAACACTTGGGACCACAAGGCATACGAGCACTCACCAATACTGTATATTAAACTGCAGCCACTCACACAACATAATACCCAACGTCTAGAAGCATGGCACTATCAACACTATTCCCAAACCCAACAAAGACCCCACGTTACCTTCCTAACACCTCCCCATCACACTTCTTTGCACCCTCTCCAAAGTCACTGAACGACTGGTACTACAACTTGTTATACCTCACACCTCCCTAACCCCATCACAACATGGTTTTAGGCCACCACACTCCACAAACACTCTTTTTACAGACCTTATACAGAGAGGTTTTGAAGGCATGAATTCAGCTAGGACACCACACAGAACACTCCTATACTGATTTTACGCTGCTGAGGCCTACAAGCCATGCCCGTTTGGTATGGAAACTAGTGATTGGTTCATATGAAATGTTCGAGTGGCTACCCATGTAGTGACACTAAATGTGTTTTCAGTTCGTAATCAGGCCTGTACTTCTCTTCAGTAATGTTAATAATCAAGATGATAAACATAAAAATAATGTGAAGGAATTAGCATTTCACAGAAGATCTTAGAAAAGTTAAATATTTATCATCAACTGTCAAAGTCAGTGTTACAGTTCTTTTTCAAATGAAGCGTATTCACTATTTCTTTGTTTTATATGAAACCTAAATTTACTACCAACAAATGACACGAAACATACAGTACATTAGTCAGTGAAGTACAGTGTGTATAGTCTAGTTACTGTATATCCCAAATCATTATATAAGTGATAAAAGTCAGTAGTGTATTAATATAATCCATCCATTGAGAGATAAAATGCTCAGGGGAACAGTCAGTCACTCGGTGGAAAATTAAATGTACCACCAGCCAGCTGATCTCATCTCACAGCTGTCAAGTGTCAAAACAAGTTCATCCTGTGAAAATCACCAGTAATAATGTTACTTGTGCTTTGCTTGTCCCCATTTGTAATTCATTATTAAATGTATGTGTTGGCAAAATTACATGCTTATTATAATAGCCAGTCATTATGCAGATCAATAATTGCCAACGTTTACAATTAAATCAGATGACACAAATGTAATCTTTCCTTTCACAGTGACCTCACACTCATGACAGAGGCCAGTTTTTGAATAGCTGTACTGTATTTTAAAATGCATGGTAGCTTTTAATTATAATGGCCACATAATTAATGGTTATCTAAATGAAAGGGTGTGGAAGTACCGACAGTGAGCGTGTATGCACAGTACTGGGCTACAGTGATACACCCCTGCTCATCATGGAGAGAGAGAAAGAGAGAGGGACTTGGGAGAGCAGCAGGGTGGTGAGTAGGGAGGGTAAAGTGCCTTTTTAATTTCACGATACAGTGCTTACAAAGATATTTATAATATGAGCAGCAGAAAAATCTACATTTGAAGGCCGTCATCACTGTGGCTGTTCCAGTTACCTCCCCGTAGACTCCGATTATAAGAGATTTTATGAGTTATACAGTGATTTGGGATATATATTGTCATACAAACTGTAGTTCACTGAATATTGTACCTTATGTTTGGTGTCATTTGTGTGTGCCTACATTACTTTTGCCACAAGTAAAGAAAAAGTGAATAGGCTTCATTAGAAAGCGAGCATGCATCCTTGACTTCGACCATTTGTGGCATCTATTTTATATATACTGTATATATATTTTTTTACATCCTCTCTGATGTGCTAATGCCCTGAAATAATATGCATTGTTATACTCCCAATAATTAACATTACTGTAGAGAAAATCTGGTCCGTTTATGAACTGTCAACTCATTTAATACAAATAAATGGACAGCTGCACGAACATTTTGTATGGACCAATCAGCAGTTTTCAGCCACAGAAAGTGGGCATGGCTTTTAGGCCTCAGCAGCATAAAATCAGTATAGTCACACAAGACATCAGCAAAGCTTTTCATGCCATCCCCCGTCACAACTTCACAAACAAAATATTCAACACAAACATGCACAATAACACAAAAAGATGGTTGGCAAACTACTTAGCAGGCAGATGTGCACATGTAACATTTTCCTGTCTGTCTCCGAACATCAGAAACTTCACAAATAGCATCCCCCAAGGGTCTGTTTTGTCCCCTACACTCTTTAACCTATACATGCATGACATACCCACACCCCACACACCACATATACACATTGCTTCCTATGTGGACGACATAACACTGACATGTACACCAAAACGCAAACACAGCCGCACACATCCTCCAGCCTTACCTCAACACACTACATGAATGTGGTTCACCACAAACAGGCTCAAAATAGCCATCACCAAATCTACAGTGACCCCTCTCACAAACTGGACAGCAGAACACAGTCACATTCCACACCTCACCATAAACAACACTCCCCCCCCCACACACACACACACACACACACACACTCCTGGGTGTAAAAAACAATACATCAATGTCATTTAACCCTTTAACCGCGGGCATTGTTTTGCCCCGACTAGCCTCTCCCACGGGGGTTCCAGCCAAAATGTAAACAAACTTTAAACCTTTATAACTGCACAGAATAAATCTAGAGCGAAAAATAAGGTACCATTAGAAAGTACTAACCTTCGGCTTTGCAATGATGTAGGTTTCATGATTTCGTTGACTATCACTGGATGGGCAGTGCCATTAGAAGTGAGCGATCTAAAATCACTATTTTTTGCTCACACGCCATTACCTTCGCTCACACACCATTACCAAATGCCAACCTCATTCCGATAATAATACTATAGACATATATGAACACTGCACATACGATAAACAGCCACTCTGTGTTCACTGAGGCAGGTAAAAGGCACTGTAATTGCCCGCACTTCACTGCCACATCAGCGGTGTTGTAATCACTATTTTTCGCTCACACACCATTACCAAATGCCAACCTCATTTTGATAATAATACTATAAACATATATGAACACTGCACATAAGATAAACACCCACTCTGTTTTCACTGAGGCAGGTAAAAGGCACTGTAATTGCCCGCACTTCACTGCCACATCAGCAGTGTTGTCACTCACACAGCTGGACAGATACTGAATCATGTTTGGTCAGGGGTGGGGTGGGGGGCCCAGGGGGTGGGAGGTGGGGGCACGGGGGGGGGAGGTGGGGGTCGGCTGGAGTGAAAGAACTTAATAGCTACTCTCCCTTGAAACAACTGGCGCATGGAAAAAACGCGCAGTATTCAAAATATTCACAAACATTCGAGAATGACACCCGCGGTTTGGTCCAGTTTTTGCAATGTCATTCTGGGGTGACACCCGCGGTTAAAGGGTTAAACAACACATCACAAACATTAAAGATAAATTAACACCAAGACACAATGCCATGAGGTCAATTGCCCTTACAACATTTGGACACAACAAAGAAACCACCACCACAGTATACTGTACAAACAATATATATGTTCAGTGATGAATTATGCAAGCCCTGCTTGGGCTTCTAACCTACAAAAACACACTACAACACTCTACAGACCATATAGAACAAGGCCCTAAAAATAATCACAGGCTGCACAGCTACTACACCCACAGACCACATACACAAGGAAACCAAAGTCCTCAAAGTCAAGGATCATCTAGACATGAGAGGCACTCAAATTATCACCGCAGCCACCACAAACCCACACCATCCACTGCACTACATGGCAGCACATCCACACACACCACTGAACATCAAAACAACACCCAGCACATGATATAATACACAAATACTGTCATCTATCCTCCCCCTCGCCCACATCAAACCAGCTTCCAGAAGCATATCCATTCTCAAATCACTTGCCGCTCCAATCAGTCACTTAAAGACAACACACAGCTGCATGCACGGCTTCCTGATATCCACCCTTCTGAATTCTATCTCCCTCGTGAGGACAGGGTTCACCTTGCTAGGCTGATATGTGGGCATCATCCAGCCCTCTTAAGTTATCAGAAGAGACTGAATGACTCCGTTGCTAATGCCTGTCCAGGATGCAGCACAGCATCCCATACTATTAAGCACATTATGGAAGACTGCATTGCACACAATCACCCACGTCAACAACACATACACTCCTCGCGAGCTCTGTGGGAAAGCCCGGTCTAGGCTGTGGCCTTCCTTAGGGACTTGAGGCTGTTCAGCCAGACTGCCTGGGGAACAACTACTACTACTACTACCCCTGATATCATCACTTTTGTTTTATCTGCATTTACTCTTAAGTCCTTGTGCCCCATACCATCTCTCCACTTCCTAAATCTTTCCTCTGCCTTCCTTTCATTCTCTGCAGTCAACACCAAATCATCAGCATACAACATCTCCCACGGGGGTCCATTTCTGAAGTCACGTGAGAGAGCCTCAAGCACCATGATAAACAACAAGGGACTCAAAGCTGACCTCTGATGCACACCAACATTCACGGAAAATTCATTGCTCAGATCTCCATTCACTCTTATCTGGGTGTGAGCACCCACATACTAGATATGTTATGTCTAGTAAGTGTTATGAAATTAGTGTTTTATAAAAAGTTTTATACAGTAAAAGTCCTATTATTCAGCAGCTGATTGTTCGGTAGATCCGACATTTCAGCAGTTTTGAGAAATAGTCCCATTTACGAAAATCATTGATTGTTCGGCAGATGTCCGGAATCATCTCGGCAGTTTAGGAAGTGTTATCTGTGGCTTGTAGGCCTAATGTTTCATTACATTTCTGTATGTTCACAAATTTCTATATTTTTATTCAGATTCAGGTATAGTACTGTATTGATTACAATATTGCACAGTATCATACACTACAGTAACCACCCCCACCAAATTAGCGAGGGTTACGTTCCAAGCCCCCACGCTAATTCTTGAAATTCTTTCATTCTTGATGCCTTCTTGAAAATGACACCGGTAGTTGAGTAGCCCATGAACCACTGACACCGTAATGCATTACCGATATATAAATGTTGCTTGTTAAATCAGTTTCCCCTTTGTTTTTAGCTGTACGGCTTTGACAGCTCTAATATTTTTATTCCTCAGCATAATGGTGGAAGGGACTGTCCTGTTTAACTGAACCTAACCTAACCGAGTTTAACTGTACCTAATAATTTAACCAAACCTAACCTAACTTAAAGTCACAAAAATACTTAAAAATAAACTGGAGGAATATGAATTGCTAAGGTCTCTCTGAACGTCCATTTAGTGCTCATTCTTTTGTTTGTTTTTGTGCATAACGTGAAAGAGAGAGCATTGATGCAAACAGTAATATATCCCATTAACCCCTTAATAACCTCCGGCACTGAACAACCTTTTACAGTACCGATGTCTGTGATGTTAAGTTAGTGTGAGCTATAAAGAAAACTGAACAATTATGGAGAGGGAACGAAGGTCACTGGTATGTTTACATGACTACGCTACGATTCCAAGCAGTTAGGCGGTCGGTTAATCTCAGATGTTTTCGTCCATTTGGTAAATACACCGTAACTTTATCAATCTTTCCGTGACTCATAGCGAATCATAGCATGGGTTTAGGAAGCTAAATAACACATTGCTAGGTGAGCCAGACAATTATCTTCACATCTTTAAGAAAAATAAATTATTTTCGGAAGAATGGAAGAACTTTACGTACTTAGAGAGGGATTTAATTTCTTCCATTTTCTTACAAGATGTGAAGATAATCGTCTGGCGCACCTAGAAATGTGTTATTTAGCTTCCTAAACCCATGCTATGATTGACTGGAGAATTGATAAAGTTATGGTGCATTTACCAAATGGGCGAAAACATCTGAGATTAACTGACCCCCTGACTGCTTGCAGTCTAGCGTAGAGTCGTGTAAACATACCAGTGACCTTCGTTCCATTCCCATAATTGTTCACAGTTTTTCCATAGCTCACTAACTCGACATCGGTACTGTAAAGGGTTGTTCAATGTCGGAGGTTATTAAGGGGTTCATGGAATACATTACTGTTTCCATCAGTACTCTCCTTTCATATGTAAACAAAAAAACGAACAAAAGAGTGAGTGCTAAATGTAAGTTATAACTTTCATCAGAAAGACCTTACCAATTCAGATCCCTTTACTTTATTATATGCAATTTTCCGACTATTTTATTTTGTTTGGAAAAAGTACTGTATACAGTACTCACTCCAAACATATTTGTAATAATATAAGTAGTGATTAGTTCACCAATACAAGTGATGTACTGAGCTGGTAGGTAATATTCCGTATCATTTCAGCCATCCAGGAAGTGTTATCTGACTTGTAGGCCTACTTTGTCATTACCCTTATATATTTTCACTAAGTTTATATATATATATATATATATATATATATATATATATATATATATATATGATGATGATGCACTCGATGAAAGGAAAGACACATTTTATGAAAAGTTGCAAGAAGGAGTAGGAAGGGTACCTAGACATGATGTTTTGATCTGCGTTGGAGACTTTAATGCGGTAATGGGCTGTTCAAATGAGGGATTTGAGGCATGTATGGGTAAGATGGGAGTTGGTAGTAGGATGAGTGAAAACGGAGTGAGGTTTGGAAGCTTCTGTCTAGCAAATGACAGTCATCGGGGGCACACTCTTTCAGCATTGCAATATACACAAGACAACTTGGGTGTCGCCGTGTGGAAAATATAAAAATCAGATTGATCACATCGCTATCAGTAGGAGGCATAGAAGTTCTCTGCTAGATGTTCATGTTAAACGGGGAGTGGATATTGGTAGTGACCATCAACTCAGCATTGCAAAAATAAGGTTTAAACTTAAAAATCAGAAGAAGGAAAAATCTGGTGTTGGTAGATACGATATTGTTAAGCTTAGAAGGGAAGGAGAAGAAAAGGAGGAATTCAGATTAGAATGCAGAAATAGGTTTTTGGTGTTGGAAACGTTGGAAGAGGGGGAGAGAAGTGTAGATGAGATGTGGGAGGATGTGAACAAAGTTTTGCATGAGGCTGCTGAATGTACGATTGGAAGGAGACATAGATTCAGGAGAAAGAAATGGATATCAGAGGAAACGTGGGATATGATAAAAAAGAGAGGTGAGGCTAAATTGAGGAGTGAGATGCAATGCGTTGATGAACGAGAGATTGAATTAGCAAGAGCTGCGTACTGGAGTTTGAATTCAGAAGTAAGAAGGTTAGCTAGGAGAGATAAAAGAAGATATGTGGATGAAAAGGTTGCAGAGACTGAAATCTTAATAAACAAAAATGATGGACAGAGTCAAAGAATAGCATATGAATCGATTAGAGAACTGAGTGGTAATGCAGGTAAACGCAAGGAAATACCAGTTAGAGACAGGGAAGGAAATTTATTAACCAAAGATGGAGATATTAAAAATAGATGGAAAGAGCATTTTGAGACAGTTCTTAATAGACCAATACCACCAGAAGAGGATATACCGTCTGCTCAGGAAGATTTAAATATAGAAACAGGAGAGTTGAGGCTTGCAGAAGTGGAGAAAGCAGTAAAACAGTTAAAGAATAATAAGGCACCAGGGGAGGATGGTTTATTTCCGGAAATGTTTAAAGTGGAGGGGGATAGATTAATAATGATCTTGACCAAGCTATGCAATAAGATATGGGTGACGGGGTTACTACCATCAGTTTGGAAGAATGGTGTAATTGTTAAAGTTCCGAAGAAGGGAGACCTGAGTGAATGTGGTAATTGGAGGGGAATCTCTTTGTCACCGATAGCTTTGAAAGTTTTCAGTAGAGTGTTGTTAAATAGGTTGGAGCCGGTGGTTGAGGGTATTCTGAGGGATGAACAGGCTGGTTTTAGAAAGGGACGTGGTTGCAATGATCAGATCTTTATAGTTAGGCATTTGATGCAGCAAGTTAATGAAATGAGAGTACCGTTAAGTCTTTGTTTTGTTGATTTTGAAAAGGCTTTTGATAGTGTTTCGAGAGAGACTATGGGGAAGATCATGAGACATTATGGAATACCAGAGGAGTTTGTGAGGGTCATTATGAACATGCATGAGGACACATTTTGTAAAGTGATGGTTGATGGTTGTCTGAGTGATTCGTTTGAAGTCAAGTCCGGAGTAATTCAAGGTGGTGTTCTATCGCCTTTACTATTTATATTGGTCATTGATTACATTATGAAATGCGTTGGAACAGAAACCGGTGCTGGTATACTTTGGGGAGAGAATAGGAAACTTTTGGATTTAGATTATGCAGATGATATAGTTTTGATTTGTGATGGGCCAGAAGAGATGCAGAGAGTGTTGGACTGTTTGGTGAGTGAAGGTCGCAAGGTGGGTTTGGTTATTAATTGTGGAAAAACTGAAATAATCAATATGAATATGGAAAATGCGCAGGAATGTGTAATTCGAGGTATGGTTGTAAAGCAAGTTGATAGGTTTAAATATTTAGGTACTTATTTAGCCAAGGATGGTTCCTTGAACTTTGATTTCGAGGAAAGGTTAAAGAAGGCTAATCAGGCAATGGGAATGCTTAAAAATATTTGGAATAATAAAAATTTTTCTGTGCATACAAAAATCAAACTTTATAAGGTAATGGTTAGGAGTATCTTAATTTATGGACACGAGTCTTGGTACAGCACAGTGACTATGGAAAATAAATTCTTGGTGTTTGAAAATAAAGCACTTAGAAGAATATTAGGAGTTAAGTGGTGGGAAAGGATACCAAATAGTAGAATTAGAGAAATAACGGGAGTGCAGCCGATCGATGAATATGTTAGATTCTCACGATGGAAGTGGCTAGGACATGTGTATAGGAGACAGGGAATAGTACGAGGTACACCAGGGTGGGTGGCACTTGGTAGGAGAGGTAGAGGAAGGCCAAAAGAGACGTGGGTGAGGACAATGAGACGGGAAGCTGGAGATGAGTGTTGGGGAGATCTTGAGGAGTTAGCACAAGATAGGATGTGGTGGTGTGAGTTCATCGAGGCCCTATGCATCCCCGAGGGTGCCACAGGAAATGATTGATTGATTGATTGATTGATTGATATATATATGTATGTATGTATATATATATATATATGTATGTATGTATATATATATATATATATATATATATATATATATATATGTATGTATATATATATATATATATATATATATATATATATATATCTATCTATTGCCAGACGCCTCAATCCCATTTGGGGTGGCCACAAACAAATCGCCTCCAAGTCGCCCTGTCCCCCGCCATTTCACTCCCCTGCTCCCAACTCACACCCCCCTCTCTCATATACCTCTCCACCCCATCTCTCCATCTCATCCTCGGCCTCCCCCTCCCTCTTTCCCCCTCCACCTCACTCACATACACTCTCTTCGTCAGTCTTTCACCCTCCATCCTCTCCACATGGCCAAACCACCTCAGTGTGTTCCTCATAATGCTTCCTATCACATCCACATCAACACCACAACGCTCCTTTATATCCTCATTCGTCAGCCTGTCTCTCCATGTGACTCCACAGGCTCCTCTTAAATAACTCATTTCCACGGCTCTCACTCTTGACTTGTGTCCTTCCAACAACGTCCAAGCTTCACTTCCGTACGTTAGAGTTGGTATCACAATACTGTCATGTAGTAACTTTTTCACTTCCATGTTCACTTCCCTGTTTCTTATCACTGCTTTCAAAGAACCAGCAACCTTTCTTCCCTGCTGTACCTTTTCAAGCACTTCACCCTCCAAACCTCCATCCTTACTCATCACACTACCCAAGTACTTAAACGTACTCACATTTTCCAGTTCCTCACCATCCAACCTCGCTGTACATTCACTGACTTCACCTCTCTCAAAGACCATCACTTTACTCTTCCCTACATTCACCTTTAGATTCCGTTTCTTACACACTCCCTCAGACTCATCCACCAAGCCTTGCAGCTTCCCTTCGTCTTCACTCAACAACACAGTATCATCTGCAAACAACAGTACAGGGAGTTTCCAAACACTGTCCTCTCTCACCAGGGCCACTCCAACATCCACTACCCTACCTTGTACCTCTTTTATTACCCCATCCATGTACAGATTGAACAACCATGGAGACATGACACATCCCTGTTTCAACCCAACTTTCAAAGAGAAAAATTCACTTAGTTCACCATCCACACGCACTGCAGCCTTCGCACCATCGTACATACTCTTCACAGCATTCAACAACTTCCCATCTACTCCATATATTCTTAACACTTTCCACAATATATATATATATATATATATATATATATATATATATTTCTGGTTAGTACTTGGATGGGTGACCGCCTGGGAACACCAGATACTGTTGGCATCCCTACGTGTCAAGTGGGGTTGGTGGAGGATTAGTGCCCCTCCCTGTAAAACAATTAACTCTAAGCCCTTGGCCACCCCATTTGGGATACATGGCGTCTGGCAATGGATGGATGGATATATATATATATATATATATTTCAGATTCAGGTATAGTACTGTATTGATTGCAGTATTGTACAGTATACAGTACTCTCTCCAAACACAGTTGTAATACCGTACCATAAGTGGTGATGACAGTGTTCACCAATATATTTAAGGTACTGAGTGGGTAGGTTTTTGATCATTCAGCAAATCTAGTTTCTCGGCATCATCCTGGTCCCATAGATGCCGAATAATGGGACTTGTACTGTAATTGCAGTGCAATAAGTGTTACTGTTTATTGTTATTTGTGAAACAGTGATTGGAAATACCATGAGTAACCCTACCTGTTACATGAAATATAACCAAGAGTTCACGGCGAGAAAGAAAATGACCTGGTTGACTGTAACTATATTTTTTCCCTTGTTACGCAAAAAATAATGGTGAATACGTGAGAATTAGCATATTTGTGATGTGAAGTACAAAAAATGAAAGTTGTGTATAACATGAGTAATATTTTCACTGTGCCCTTGATTAGTACAAATTAGTCACAATTTTAGTACAGGTAATTACCTCATACTCAACCATACTGTGTGAAACAGCCAGAGCATTTACTTCTGAAAGTGCAATTACCCCTAATCGTGATGTCAAGTGCAAAAGTAAGTGCCGTAGTAGAGGGAAATTATCATAATCGACCCAAGAAGTGACTACAGAAAATCAAAGAGCTATTCTTATCTTGCACACCAACGGGGCATAGTGGCACTATGAAAAGGGCATCAAACTCTGTAGGGAGCCACGTGAACGAGATGATTACTCATTTTTCTGACAGTGAGTAAGGAAGAGTTGATGATTGAGTGGAAAATTCTGGGTTTCTCGAAGGAAGGCCAGACAGTGTTAAAATCACCATTCTGGTCAGTGCTGCCAACACTAGCCATCAAATCCAAAGTCACTGGCAGTGGCTCACACTCGGATAAGCCCGCCAGATCATGGCATACCACTCATCTTTAACTTATCCTTACTCATGAACGGGACCACCTGGAGACATGGGGATACTGGTATACTTTCAATTGAAAGAGGAAGAGTTGGTGAGTCTTATGTATCTTTAATTTTTTTTCTAGCTGTTATAGTTTGGCAGATAATATGCCCACCATCTGGACACCCACCATCCAGACACCCCACTACCCGGACATTTTGGGCCCGAGCCTTCAAACCCAAAAATGGCCCCAAAACGTAAAAAATCCAAAAAAATTCCCAATTTTTTTTTCATCCGTAATTTGAATTTGGCATGCAGCACGGACCAACTGTGTTTTGCCGCATAGTTCCGCCGACATCCAGCAGGGTGATGCAGCCTCCTCCTCATTTCCCGCTCATCCATCGTCGTGAGTGCACGCTCCTCACCATGGCCGCCCACGTGCTCGCTTTAGTGGTGGTGCCCTACCTGTTGCAAGCCCTGTTTATCCTTGGCTGCCTCTTCCTCGTGTGTGTGATGATGGCCCCACTGCCCGAGAAGAGGAAACGAGTGGTTCTGACTCTGGAGAAGAAGAGGGAGATATTGAAGAAGGTGGACACGGGTGGTCGACGTCAGTGGTTCTGACTCTGGAGAAGAAAAGGGAGATATTGGAGAAGGTGAACGCGGGATAGTTGACATCATGCATCCTCCGTGAATTCAGCCTGGCCGCTATACCTTGTATGATATTAAGAGATCCTGAGATAAGCTCATCTGGTACACGGCTGACTCGCATCGAAGACCAAACACAGCGTGGAGAGGAAAGTTATGTTCACTCCCCGGTGTGCAGAAATTGACCGCTCCATGCCGATTTGGTACCAACAACGATGTGCTGCTGGTGTGATTGTGCGTGGTACGGTGTTGAAAGCTGCTGCTGAGAAGTTCGCAAGGTTACACAGCACCCCAGACTTCAAAGTATCCGCGGGTTGGCTTCTCGCTTTCCAGTTACGGCATGGCCTTACCAACCGTAAGGCCCATGGTGAAGCTGTGGACACCAACGAGGAGGGAGTAGAGAAGTTTTGGCAGAAGGTGAAGGGCTTGATCGACAGGGAGGGCCTCACTCTCAGTCAAATCAACAACGCTGACGAAACTGGTCTATTCTATCACTTGATGCCAACGAACACTCTAGCAGAGGCGATGGAGAAGCTTGTACCTGGTCGCAAGCTTTGCAAGCAATGGGTATCTGCTTTGTGTTGTGCCAATGCTAACGGCATGCACCGGCTCAAGCTCGTTAATGTTGGCCTTGCAAAGCAGCCTCGGTGTCTTCGTGGGGTGATGGATGTCCTTCCTGTCGTTTAGTACCATTCTGTGAAGGCGTGGTTCACAGCCAAGATCTTCAAAGACTGGTTTCACCAGCATTTCATCAAGGAGGTCATCCATTGCCAGGTGAACACACTGGGAATCCCTCATGACCAGGTAAAGGCCCTCCTTCTTCTGGACAATGCACCTGCGCATCTGTCTGACGAGGAGTTGGTGGCTGAGCATGGCCGCATTAGGTGCATGTTTTTGCCACCTAATACGACTGCTGTCATCCAACCTATGGACCAAGGAGTGATCATGGCAGCGAAGAGATTGCACTGTCAGAAGTTCCTAGACAAGGTGATGGTTGTTCTTGAGAATGAGGACAAGCGCATAGAGGGACAGGACACACAAGGCCAGTGGACTGTGGAAAACCTTCACTGCTACAACCTCAAGTCAGCCATCTACAACTGGGCCAGTGCATGGAGGGAAGTCTCTGTCAAGACTCTGGAAAGTGGTTGGTCTCGTCTGCTTCTCGGAGCCAATGTGGTGCTCGACTTTCTAGGTTTTGACATGGATGACTTCCATGCACATCTTCGTGCGGCTGGTGACGACGTTGATATGGACAAAGTGCGTGAGTGGTTGGATGACGACGAGGGCGATCCTGGGTACCAGATCATGTCTGATATCATGATTGCATCTTCAGTTGCCAGTACAAGTACCCAGCTTGAAAATTCTGGTGAGGACAGCGACGATGATGCGGACTTCTCTCAGCGTGACACTACTCCAGCCATCCCCAAGCTGAGCACATTCCAGGAGCACATCAAGTTTGTTCTTGACTGCCTAGAACATCCGGACTGCTACAGGGAGATGGGGTCCTTGGGACTTGTGGAGGAAGTTTCTTCAGGCCCGTGACCCCCGCTGTGCCCATCCCTGGCTCCATACTAGTGCCTCGCCAAGACATGCCTTCCACCTCCGAGCCACAGCCCAGCACATCGGCCACGATGGAGTCTCCACTGGCCGTGAGTTTGCGCCTGTCTTCGGAGTCGTCTGCAGTGGGTAGCCCCTCACCACGTCTTAGTGACTCACCCCTCGGCCACCTGCAACACCTACTCTTGGACTCTGACAGTGAATAAACAGCAAAAACTTGCCACTAGACCACATGAGAAGTTACAGTTTTGTGCAGTGTATAGAACACAGTGTACAGTGTTAAGAAATTAGAATTCAGAGTGCAAAGGCTTCAGTGCAGAGTGCAACAGTGGTGAGAGTCAAGTAGAGCGCAAGTGAGAAAAGAATGCATAGTGTTAAGAAATTAGAATTCAGATTGCAAAGGCTTCAGTGCCGAGTTCAACAGTGGTGAGAGTCAAGTAGAGCGCAAGTGAAAGAGTGTGCAGCGTTAAGACATTTGAATTTAGAATGCAGATGATTAAGTGCAGTGCAACACTGGGTTACTGTAGGTGCTTCAGGGGCACCTTATTGCTGTCAGAGTCTGAGAGGGGGCGGGTTATTCATCGCGACGACCATGAACTTGTTGTAAGTACCCTGGATACTGCCAAATATTATCCATACTCGAAATCCTCATTCTCTGGTTTCTTTTCATTTATTTCATGCTTTGTCCCTTGTTTGTGTGAATAGGGCCTTAAATAGGTGCTATGCATGTCCGGTATGGAGTTATGTAGGTGGTCTTTTGAGTTAGGCTGGATTAGGGCCTGTAAGTACCAGTCTATGAGGCAGGGGCCCAGTATCCGGACGAACCCACTTCCCGGACATGCCTTTGGCTGTATTACATCAATGTTGGGAAGATTTCTGTATTAGAGTTTGAAGTTAGGGTATTTTTTCCAAAATCATGGAAATCCCTAACAGGGAGGAGTGGGTGATGTTGGAAAACCCCTGTGTGTAGGAGTTAAGCTAAGTGAGAAGTTATGCCTTGTTTGAAGCTGTGTGCATAACATTGGAAGAAACTCAAAATGTAAGTTGGCATAATAAAAGCAAAGTTCACTGGGAGGATCTTCTTATAAAGAGGAACAAACATAATATTAATCCTCTTGCCATACCAGCAAACTTTTCGCAAATAGATGTGAGGGGTGAGGGCATCGAAGCCTATAGAAAAATGAGAGAGAGAGAGAGATTTTGGAGCAAAAGAGTCAAAGCATAGGAATTGGTGAAGCAGCAGTGCACATGAAGCAGTTTATGAATAGGTGACATAACAGTAGACAAGAAGCATTTGTAAAGAGCATGAGAAAGAGTGTGCAGGAGTTGTGCATGCATGCGTTTTTCCAGCGCTGGCCGTTTGAGTTTGCCATCGATATTATTATGTAACCATAAGTTGGGTCATGGTAAGTACCTTGTTTAATTCTTTTAGAAAACATTCACAGTGTTATTCTGTGCAGCAAATGAACAGAATAAAGATATTCTTCATGTTTTTGGTGAATAGTTGAGTATTTTTTTCCCCAGGAACACAAGATTATATACATATTATTGGTCATCTGGCAGTGTTTGAGATTTCATCATTGCTAGCCAATCAGGAGCCGCAAAACTCTTCCAGCTTAAAGCATTCCGATTTTCAGCTGCATAGGCAGTTCAAATTTCCTATAGTCACAGAGGAGTGTTATGGAAAGGATGTAGAACCACACCATAGTCCTTTTTTGTCACTGAGCTACGTGAAATAAATTGCCAAAGGACAAAAATGTGGGCCAAGTTAACGTGAGTGAACTATAGTAGGAGTGGTATTGTTCTATGCAGTATAAACATTGTTAGTGAGTTCCTGTTTATTTAATAACTGTATCACCTGACTAAGGAAATTATGGTAACACAAATTTCTTATTTTGATCTGTAGATTATAGTTATTGCTGTTGTTATTGTGGCCCTATGCAATAGAATTTGTCCCTGGAAAAATGTCTTCGTTTCTCTTGCAGTCATTTCCATTCAATGTTGGAGATCGTGTAGAACTCGTAGAACGTGAGGAGCCACTGGAAATGAAGCGGGTGGACTCTGTGTTCAAGGAGAGGATAGAACGACACAAAGAGGAACTGGCTGAGCTAGAGGAGGAAACCAAGGCTACACGACGCACCCTCCCTGTAAGATATTGTTACCTTCCTCCGTCATGTTAGATACGTTCTCAATGTCATTGATGTACAAGTGTGTTGACCATCACTCCACATATTAATAAGAAAGTTAAATTTGATCTTTATTCCATATTTCCTCTCAGTATGCAATGTTTCATATATACATTGATTCATTTTGTAAGATAAACAATATATTTCCAACCTATTCTTGAGCCTTGTTTCACAGCTGCTGTACCATATAAATCATTGTGTGTGCTTTCAGAATGTGATAAGAACCAGTGTAGAGGGTGCAATGCCAGGCCACACTTATTTTGAGCAGTACAACATCTCCTCTGGCACTGTCAAGCTTGGTGACTTTGTTTATGTGAAGGGCCTTGAGTCTGGCAGGAGATGTATTCGCCAGATTTGTCAGATGTGGGTCACACCTGAGTAAGTTGCTTGTGAAGTCGGGTGTAGTATATCTCCAGGCAAAGGCATTGTCATTGTTGTCTGGTGTATATTTTATGTACCTTGGAGAATTGTGTACCTCACTTAGAAGGCCAATATACAGTACAGTGATTCCTTGGTTATTGCACATAATTGGTACCGCACCTAATGCATGATAATGAAATTACACGATAACGAAAGCTCAAAACCTGTGCGATATAACCTTAATTGGTACTGGGCACACCACTCATAATCATCATCATCCGGACCTCCTTTCCTACCCTCACTCACCATTCAAGCCCCTGGAATCTTGGCTTTATCTGATATGCCAGAAACTTTCACCACGTTCTGTAGCTTCATATAAACGTATCTGCAAGAGTCAATCCGGATGCTGTCATGTTAAAAATGGGTGCCAAATTCCTGATTGTGTGCTTCTTCTCTCAATATTCATCCAGCCAGCTCGATCTCTTGTCAGTCCCATAGCCTCACCGACTTCCAAACCTCTCTTCGTAGGGAACACGTTTGGGTTTACCATCCAGTGTTTTAAATGGTCTCTTGGCTTTCAGGCAAAAATTAGACTTGTCATTCATTGTAAAGGCACTCGAAAATGAAAGAAGAGTAATAAAAAGTGATAGGGGTGATGGGAGAAATAGGAAGAGAGGAAGACAGACACAGATTGAGAATGAAAAAAGTGAAGGAAGAATAGGCAGCACTATATCAAGTGAGTGGATGATGGTTAAATTTGCACCACTGTACAGTATACTTGACCTCTCTGGTATGCAATTCTCCAGCCAGGATGCAATACAGGCCTATTTTTCGGCTTTCTCAAAGATTAAAAGTTTTATGCTCAGTTCATATAGCTTGAATTTACACACCTGCAAATTCAAATCCTGCCCTCCTAGACTGAATAGTTACCGAGCTATGGCCCTTCAAAGTTGATAATGGTTACCCCTCGCAGCCCGGGCAAGAAGGAAAGTACTGTGCTTGCACTCGTTTTCTTCCAAAAAATATGTTAAAAAATCACCAAAATTAATATATTTTGGTGTATGTAGATGTTATAAACTATTGTAAAGTACAATACTTAGAAAAAAATAAAATGGTCATGAACCCCCCCACATAAAATGATAAATAGTAAAAATTACCCTCCCCTCCACTCCCCTCCCATACCTCCCATCCCTTCCCTTCCCATCCTCCCTTCCCCTCCCCTCCCCTCCCCACGGAGCTGTCATATTTAGTGCAGGAAAATAAATTTCTTTTTCAAGTGGGTTTCAAATAGACATGTAAATGTTTATGTGTCTGAAAAAAAGGCACAAATATAAATCAGTCTATCTGTTGCCAGACGCCTTAATCCCATAAGGGATGGCCACAAACTAATCGTCTCCATGTCACCCTGTCCCCCACGTCACTGCTTTGCTCTCAGCTCACATCCCCCTCTCTCAAATACCTCTCCACTCCATCCCTTCATCTCATCCTTGGCCTTTCCCTCCCTCTCCCCCCCTCCACCTCACTCACATATACTGTCCTTTGTCAGTCTCTCACTCTCCATCCTTTCCACATGGCCAAACCACCTCAATGTGTTTTTCCTGACGCTTGCAATTACATCCACATCCACACCATAATGCTCCTTCACATCCTCATTTGTTGGTCTGTCTATCCATGTGACTCGACGTGCTCCTCTCAAATAACTCATTTCCACAACTGTCACTCTTGACTTCTGTCCCTCCAACAAGGTCCAAGTTTCACTTCCATACGTTAGAGTCAGTATCTCAGTACTGTCATGTAGTACCTTTTTCACTTCCATGCTCACTTCCTTGTTTCTTATCACTGCTTTCAAGGAACCAGCAACCTTTCTTCCTTATTGTACCCATTCAGGCACTACTTCCTCTAAATTTCATCCATACTCATCACACTACCCAGGTACTTAAACGCACTCATTTTCTATTTCCTCACCATCCAGCCTCACTGTACATTCACTGACTTCACCTCTCACGAAGACCATCACTTTATTCTTCCCTGCATTCACCTGTAGATTCCGTTTCTTACATGCTCTCCCAAACTCATCCATCAAGCCTTGCAGCTTCCCTTCGTCTTCACTTAACAACACAGTATCATCTACAAACAGTACAGGGAGTTTCCAAACACTGCTCTCTCTCACTAGGGCCACTCCAACATCCATTGCCCTACCTTGTATCTCTTATAACCCCATACACATATACAAATTGAACAACCATGGAGATGACACATCCGTGTTTCAATCCAACCTTCAAATAGAAAAATTCACTCAGTTCACTTTAGTTCACTATCCACACGCATTGCAGTCTTAGCACCCTCATTCATACTCTTCACGGCATTCAACAACTTCTCATCTGCCCCCTGTATTCTTAAAACATTCCACAATCCTTGTCTATCCACCCTGTCATATGCTTTCTCCGAATCCATGAAGGCCGCATGTAACTTCTTTCCCTTCTCTAGAAATGTCTCCGTTAAAGATCTAAGAATGAATATCTGATCTACACAACCTCTTCCCTTTCTAAAACCTCCTTGTTCTTCTCCAGCTAACTCCTCTTTTATTTCCCTAACTCTGTCAATAAGTATCCTACCATACACTTTTCCTGTTACACTAAGAAGACAAATGCCCCTATGATTGCCACATACTTCTTTTTTCCCTTTTCCTTTGTACAAGGGAATGATTATACCTGACTTCCAATCCTCCGGGACTCTACCTTCCTGCCAGGCCAATCTGCACATCTTCCACATCCATTCTACTATTATCTCTCCCCAGTGCTTCAGAATTTCACCACACACTCCATCCATTCCTGAGGCTTTCCCTATCTTAACTTTCTTCGTTGCTTCCATAATGTCCATCTTACTGATTTCTTCCTCTCTTCTCACATCCCTCTGTCTCCCAGCCATTCCCTAACCACTTATACGTGCATTACTTTCATTCTTTATTTTCAGCAATTCGTTAAAGTGTTCTCTTCATCTACTCACTTTTTCTGCATTCTCCACTAGTAATCTACCATTTTTATCTTTCGCTCCCCCATTAACTTCTTTGGCACCCTGTCTAACTCTCTTTACCTCTTTCCAGAACATTTTCTTACATTCCTTCCACTTTACACTCAGATTCCTTCCAAATTCCTCATCCACTGTCTTCTTACTCTTGTTCTTTTCACCTCTCTCTTCCTCTCTACATACAGCTCTCACTTCCGTCTCTCAACTTCTTCCACACCCGTTTCTCATCCACTCATTATATGCTTTCTTATTTTGTACCGCGGCCTCTCTCACCTCTTCATTCCACCATGCTGTTCCTTGCACCCCCTTCCTTTTCTCTTCACCCCACACACCACCTCACATGCTGCACAGATTTCTTCTGTGAATATCTTGCGCACACCTTCCATGTCCCCCATCTGCTCCAATCCATATTTACCCAATCTCTCCTCCACTTCCCTCTTACATTCTGCCCTTTTTCTATCATCTTGTAACCTTTCCACCCTCCTTGTGTGAGCTACTTCCTCCTGTCCTTCCCTTCTTCTATTTCTCCATTTCATTTGGACATTGATTCTGACCACCACCAAGCGGTGGTCAGGGAGTCCATTCTCCCAGCCTCTATATACTCTTGCATTCATAACACACATTCTCATCCTGTCATCCGCACATACATAAGCAGTCATTGCCTTCCGTTCATGCAGTTCACCATCCACTCTTCTCATCACTCGCCATGTATACCTGTGGATCATTTTGTGCCTGAAGAGGATATTAGCTATCATCAACCCCCTTCCGGCACAAATGTCCACTAAAGCACTGCCATTCTTATCCATCTCTGCAGGCACACCCCACTCACCAACTACTCCATCCACCATCACATTCCCTACTTTTCCATTCATATCTCCAGTCCAAAGCACTCTCTCATTCCTTTCGAACTTTTCCATGCACTCTTCCACATTATTGTCCAGAACTCTTCTCTAACTGCTTGCACGATTGCGTTGGCACATACTCACACACACAGTTGCCTACATTTGTATTCCAACTTTCAATCTTACCTATACAATCCTTGAGCCAACTGATTCATACTCTTTTATATTCTCCGTCCATCTTCTACTCACAACAATACATACTCCTTCTTTTGCCCTGTCATTCTCACCTACTGCCATGCATATACCCCATCCATACTCCCATACTCTCACACTCTCACCTAGCCATTTAGTTTCAGTTAATCCACATACATCCACTTTCGCACCCTCAAGCACCTGGACAATCTCTCTCTCTCTTTCACTTCATCATTCGTACCCTTTACATTCCGTGTAGCTATTCGTACCATGTCCTTTGTTTGGTCCTTAGTCGTCACCTTTTGGTCAGTCCTGGTCTGAGGCTTCTTGTTCATATTTTTAGTTAGTTGGATTCCAGGGAGAGGCACTAACCCTCCGCCAACCCACTTGTTGTCACGTAGGGAACTCGTGTTGATTGGTTATGAGGTTACCACCCAGCTTTGTAAATGCTTTCCTGGTTTACAGGAAAACATTTGGCTTACCACTCAATGTAGAGTTACCCTAAAACAGAGCAACACTACACTAAGTGTGTGGATGATGGGCGCCCCCACCTACCACCTACAAATATAAATAAATATCATTATTTGTAATAGCGAAATAGCCTAAATTATTTTTACTTACTTTTCCTGCAGGTAGAGCTGAAACTATAAACAAGTGATAAGGAGTGTTACCATATATTCAGACGTACAAAATGTTCAAAGAAATAGATAAGAATGCAGAAAACATGCTATAGTCTTTGATAGGTACACAGTTGTATCTGTCGGAAGGTCAAGTAGGCAGGTAACAGTGATTTTTTTTCCCCAAAAAATAACAAAAAAAATAAAATAAAGTAAACATAATTATGGTGTGTGTATCTTTATGCAAGGACATGAATAAAGTACAGGTAATGGTTTAAAAAAGGCATCATAAAGCGTAAAAATTACTCAAAATATTTTAGACCGGGGCAGGGGAGGTAAAGATACTCCGTGCTAAGCGGTTGGGGGGGGGGGTGTTGGGGCTGGTAAGGCCAGGAGAGGGTGTACAGGGATGGAGGGATTGGAGGAGACCACCACCAGACACAAAGGAAGGGCCCCAGTGAAGTACAGGGACGTGGTGGGAGGGTAAGGGGGAAATACCCTCCCCCCAAATGACTGGAGGGGGGACATGGGGGGGATCCACATCGGAGGGATGGAGGATGCATGAGGAGGGTGTGGGATGGGTGGTGGTAATCGTAAGAATAGAGGGAGGTAGGGTAGTAACAACATAGTGAGGCAGAGGGACACAACGAGAGGGAAGTGGGGGGTACACCCCCCATCGCCTGCATATGGGCCTGGATCCTCCTCGTGCTTGTGCAACACTTAGTTCTGATTGGTGAGAAGCCATCTGTGCCATAGCCGGGGTGGAGCAACCTGCCTTCAGTTTTTTGTGGAAGTTGCACGATCAACGTTCCTCGTCCATTTAAAAAATTGTGAAAAGACATTGATCGTCGAGATTAGTACTTTAGGGATTAATCATTGAGTAACACGGACAGTTGGGACTGGAGAAGGACCGTGCTACTCAAACTCGCCTCACACAGACAATATATTTGCATTTATAACGGTACAGTGTGTTTTGACAACTTTCCAAAACTCTCACTTTTACACTTTGTTACCACCCTACCCCACATATATTACCCCCTACTTATACCCATCATCAGGTAAAATACAGAAAGGGTATAACAATTTTAATTAAGAACATCAGTGGTATTAAAAATAATATTAACAAAAACAAAGGTTGGGCTTGGTACCCTTGTTTTGTTGATTTGTAGATCCCCGGCACTCTCCCCCAGCCCCCAACATTGTTGTTGTTATAAAGATTTGCCTTCTCTCATATCATGCAATAGGGACGTTGTTCTTTCTCTGGTGCTCCACATAACACCCTGTGAGCTTCTCAGTCACCTTCAGGACAACATTACGAACTTTCACTGCTGCCAAATTCGCATCGCCAGGGGTTCCCATGCACGATATTTATCTTCTCCTCATCTTTCCAAATTCTTCTGATGGTGCTTTCGTTCATGCTGTGCTTTTCGCCATTTCTGCCTGCCTCTTTCCTTGCTCTTTTTTTTTTTTTTATATGCAGTAAAAGTCCCATTATTCAGCATCTATGGAACCGGGATGATGCCGAGATATTGGATTTGCCGAAAAATCAAAAACCTACCCACTCAGTACCTTAAATATATTGGTGAACACTGTCATCACCACTTATGGTATTACAGCTGTGTTTGGAGAGAGTACTGTATACTGTACAATACTGCAATCAATACAGTACTATACCTGAATCTGAAATATGTATATATAAATTAGTGAACATATACAAGTGTAATGACACAGTAGGCATACATGTCAGATAACAATTCCTGGATGGCCGAAATGATACAGAATATATATATATATATTTTTGTGTGTGTGTCCGACTCTGGGCATAGGCTCCACAGCCTGCCATCAAGGCCCAGCAGTCCTCCTACATACCATACACCTCTATATTACCTACCGTCTCAGTACATCACTTGTATTGGTGAACTCATCACTACTTATATTATTACAAATATGTTTGGAGTGAGTGCTGTATACAGTACTTTTTCCAAACACAAAATAAAATGGTCGGAAAATTGCATAACATAAAGTGAATGAATATGAACTGGTAAGGTCTTTCTGATGAAAGTTAAACGTACATTTAGTGCTCATTCTTTTGTTCATTTTTTTTTTTTTTTTTTTTACATGTGAAAGAGAGTATTGATGGAAACAGTAATGTATTCCATTAACCCCTTAATAACCTCCGGCATTGAACAACCCCTTACAGTACAGATATCAGTGATGTCGAGTTAGTGAGCTATGAAAAAATTATGAACAATTATTGGAAGGGAACGAAGGTCACTGGTATGTTTACACGACTCTACGATACGATTCCAAGCAGTCAGAGGGTCGGTTAATCTCAGATGTTTTCGCCCATTTGGTAAATGCACCGTAACTTTGTAACTTCTCCCGTGAATCAGAGCATGGGTTTAAGAAGCTAAATAACACATTGTTAGGTGCGCCAGACGATTATCTTCACATCTTTAAGAAAATGGAAGAAATTTAATCCCTTTCTGAGTACGTAGAGTAAGTTTCGTCCATTCTTCTGAAATCAATTTGTTTTCCTTAAAGTTGTGAAGATAATCGTCTGGCCTACCTAGCAATGTGTTATCTAGCTTCCTAAACCCATGCTATGATTCACTATGAGTCAGGGAAGAATTGATAAAGTTACGGGGCATTTACCAAATGGGCGAAAACATCTGAGATTAACCGACCGCCTGGCTGCTTGAAATCGTAGCGTAGAGTCGTGTAAACATACCAGTGCCCTTCGTTCCCTCCCCATAATTGTTCAGTTTTCATTATAGCTCACACTAACTTGACATCACTGACATTGGTACTGTAAAGGATTGTTCAGTGCCAGAGGTTATTAAGGGGTTACTGGGATACATTACTGTTTGCATCAATACTCTCTCTTTCACATTAAACACAAAAACGAACAAAAGAATGAGCGCTAAATGTACATTTAACTTTCATCAGAGAGACCATAGCAAGTCATATTCCTCCAGTTTATTTTTAAGTATTTCTCTGACTTTAGGTTAGGTTAGGTTTGGTTAAATTATTAGGTACAATTAAACTCGGTTAGGTTAGGTTTAGTTAAACAGGACAGTCCCTTCCACCATTATGCTGAGGAATAAAAATACTAGAGCTGTCACAGCCATACAGCTAAAAACAATGGGAAACTGATTTAACAAGCACCATTTGTTTATGGGTAATGCATTACAGTATCAGTGGTTCATGGGCTATGCAATTACCAGTAAATGTCACTTTCAGGAAGGCATCAAGAATGAACGAATTTCAAGAATTAGTGAGGGGGCTTGGAATGTAACCCTCGCTAATTTGGAGGGGGTGTTTACTGTACAGTATGATACTGTGCACTATTGTAATCACTACAGTACTATACCTGAATCTGAAAAAATACAGAAATTGGTGAACATACAGAAGTGTAATGAAACAGGCCTACAAGTCACAGATAACACTTCATGGACTGCCGAGATGATTCCGGACATCTGCCGAACAATCAAAGATTTTCGTAAATGGGACTATTTCTCAAAACTGCCGAAATGTTGGATCTACCAAATAATCAGCTGCCGAATAATAGGACTTTTACTGTATATAAAACAGAACAGAGGAAGGAAAAACAAATGAATAAAAAAAATAATCCATACACCAGATTACTGGCATCCTCCATTCATAAAATATCTGTAACAGTTGGACTTGAACAGCTGTAGGTTGAAGTGTGGGAGGAAACAGCTTGGGGGAAGTGAATTCCAAAGAGATGCAGTTCGGGAAATAAAAGAATTCTGATAGGCAGAAGTTCTGCAATATGGCTGTGTGACATTCCAGTCATGAACGCTACCAGATGCCCGTGTAGCACGAGGGAAGGCATGGAGAGGTGGCACAATGGATACAAGTTCGTCTGAGCATTTGGCGTAAAAGTATTTGTAAAATAATGCAAGGAAGGCAACATTCTTTCTTACTCGTATGGGAGGTAGTTTATTATAGCAGGGCTATTGATAATTCCAACAGCTTTGTTCAGAATTTAATCTAGTTGTTTTAGGGCAACCTGTTCACATCCATTCCACAAGGGTGAGCAATATTATAGATGAGAGCGCACATGACTCTTACAAATTGTTGCCAACTGCTCGTTAGTGAAGAAGTTATGGACTCTGTTCAATAATCCAAGTTTCTTTGAGGTGGTTTTAGCAAGTGATTTGACATGAGAGGTCCAGGGGGGACATTGTTAAGGAACACACAGAGAATTTCAGTACTATTGGAGATGGGAATATTAGCATCATTGAATCTAATACTGTATACAAATCTGGCAATATCTGTTTATTAGTAAATTGTATATATGGTAGGTGGGGGCGCTCACTATCCTCTCACTCGATGTATTGCTGCTCTTGGGTGTCTGCCCTTTCCTTTCTTCCATCTTTCTTTCCTTCCATCCTCTTCTGTCTTTCTATCCTTCATTCTTTCCTTGTCCTTCTGCCTACGGGTGACTTTACACTCCCTCCTCTGTCTTTCTTTCCTTTGTTCTTTCCTTTTCCTTCTGCCTGTGGGTGTCTCTACAGTGAGTGACAAGCCAAATGGTTTCCTGTACACCAGGAAACCATTTACTACACTGGGTGGTAACCATATAGCCAAATTTTGGCACCTGGTGGCTTAGTGGGTAATTATTGTGCTCCAAACGGATTGAGCCGGTGAAGGTTTATATCCAAGGGGTGGTTGGAGTTGATTGCTCACGTAATGCCACTCAGGGATTAGTGAGGCTGGTCACTCTCATCTTAAATGTCAAGACCAACTGCCTAGCCCCAGGCTCCTACGCTTCTCTTGGGGCAATGTAGGATTGGATGATGGATGGATGTACAGTATATAAGGTAATTGGTGTTACTAGCATTAAATGAGACAAGGTTATTTTGTCCCCATTCATTGACCATTGATAAGTCTAGATTTATGGAGACGGCTGCACTGAGTTGAGAGTTAGAAATATTAAACTTTGTAAATGGATATTTGAGTGTAAATGAACTGTGAAGCATTGAGTCATCTGCCTATGAATGGATGGGATTGTGGGTAACAGATAAGAGATCATTAATATGAACTAGGAATAGGGTTGGTGCCCGAACTGATCCTTGTGGCATGCTGGCATTAATTGAGTGGAAACTGGAATATACAGCATCTACATTTTGTTTTCGTTTTCGTTTTTAAAGGCTCCAACATGCTTGCATGTGTCGGCCTTGGTCACCTAATGGCGGCTCTCCACGCTGCACGATCCATTGCAGCCTCCCTGTTCAGTCCCTTAACCCTAAGGTCACACTTAATGACCTCGTCCCATGTCTTTCTCGGTCTACCCCTCATAACCCCACCCCCAATATTAACACTTCTCACCTTCCTCACCCAATTATCATCCCCCATCCTCTCCACATGTCCAAACCACCTCAATCTACCTCTCCTCATCACAACACCAATACACTCCAGTCCCATCCTACCTCTCAACTCTTCCATTGTAAACCCAGCCCCTCCAGGCCTTGGACGCAGGGACGCACTGCACATCCACCTAATCATTGACATTTCTGTACGTCTGAGCCGGCGAATATCTTCCTCCTTCGCTGCCTAGGTCTCACTGCTATACAGCATTACACTCCTAACACATGCTGCATACAAAGACCCCTTAGCACGTAGGGAGAGCCCTCTCAATGTCAGGAGAGGCAAGAGCTCCCTGAACTTCTTCCAACCACTTCTCACCCTAGCCCCACCTCCAGCACACAACATGTCTCCCAAATAACAAAACACTTCCACACACTCAAGAGATTCACCAACAAGTTCAATCCTTTCACGTCTGACAATTTCCACCTGCTCACCCCGGCACGCCGTACACATAAAATCAGCATTATCTCGCAGTCTACCTCTGATACCACTACATCTCTTATGCACCCATTTATCACACACACCGCACAAGATGGAATTACTTCCCACGTCCTTGTGGCAAACTGCACATGGCCACTCTCCCTCGTCTTTGACAGTACTGCCACTTTTGTTTTATCTGCATTTACCCTTAAACCCTTTTGCCCCATACCATCTCTCCACTTCCTAAACCTTTCCTCCGCCTCCCCTTCATTCTCTGCTATCAACACCAAATCATCAGCATACAACAACTCCTATGGGAGTCTGTTTCTAAAGTCACGTGAAAGGGCTTCAAGTACCATGATAAACAACATGGGACTCAAGACTGACCCCTGATGCACACCAACATTCACGGAAAACTCATCACTCAAATCTCCATTCACTCTCACCTGGGTGTGAGCACCCACATACATGGCCATAACCACCCTAACCAGCCACTCCTCCAAGCCAAGCTTTCTCATTGGCCACTTCACCACCTCTCTAGGGACTCTGTCAAAGGCCTTTTCCAAATCAACAAAAACAAAATAAAGATCCCTTCTCCTACCAATATATTTTTCCTGAAGCTGTTGAACAATGAATATGGCTTCAGTGGTCCCCCTACCTGGCATGAACCCGAACTGCATCTCATCAATATTCACTCTTTCTCTTATCATACCTTCTAAAACTCTCTCCATTACCTTCATTATCTGATCTAAAAGCTTATACCTCTATAATTTCCTCTTTCCAGAGCATCACCCTTCCCTTTATACACATTTACAATTACACTCTTCAGCCAATCATCTGGGACAACACACTCATAAATAATCCTATTTATCAGGTCAGTGACTAAACTCACCCCTATATCGCCTGAGGCCTTCAACATTTCGGCAGTCAACCCAGACACACCTGCTGCCTTCCCCACCCTCATCCTGCCTATTGCCTCACTCACAGTAGCAGTATCAATCAAAGGCCAAGGGCCAGACACTGGATCTGCTGGCTCCAAACCTTCCCTGTCCCAGTCAAACTCCTCATTCAACAACCGATTATAATGCTCTCTCCATGCATCTTTAATATCCTCGCTGTTCACCACTACCCTTCCTTCATCATTCTTCACACACTGCTCACCTATGATATCCCGATTATCCCTCTTCACCTGACCTGCCACCCTAAATATATTTTTCCTTTCCTCATGATTTAGGTTATCAAGTAATTGTCTCTGTGACTCAGACTTTGCCCTGTATAGCTCTCTCCTAGCCCTATGCTTGGCAGCCAAATATTCCTCTTTGCTACCACCCTTCTTCCATTCCCGGAAAAGCCTTCTTTTCTCCTTAATTGCAGCTTCTACACCCTCATCCCACCACCAAGTTACTTTATGTCTTGGTGGTCCTCTTGTCCAGCCGCATGTTACGTCAGTAACTCTCAAGAAATTGTTCTTGAGGGTTCTGTACTGTTCATTAACGCCTCTGTCTACAGCTCCCTGTTCAGCCACCAGTCTCCTCAACTCGCTATAGAAGGCTTCCCTTACTACTTGGTTTTTCAGCTTCCATATTTTTCTCCTAGGTACATAAATCCTTGTGCGGTGTGGTGCGGTGAGGATCTGTCCGTTCTCCCCTTAGGGGCTAAAATGCGAATGAATGTGTTTGAATGGATGAGTAAATGGAGAGTGTGTCGTCCTGTCTCGGCTACCTCTCTTTCCTTGGGGGAAGCAGCCTAGGTATATAGATAGATAGACATAAATCCTCTTTTTCATCACTTGTTCTTTAAGCACCATATCACAAATCAGTAGTTTGTGCTGCTGCACACACTCCTTACTTCCTATAACTTTAACATCCCTCACTAACCTCCTATCGGCCTTCCTAACCAGAAAATAATCTATCTGACTCCTATTTCCCCCAGACTCATACGTAATTAACCTACTGTCTCTTTTCCTAAAATATGTGTTGCACACAATCATGTCCGTTGCCTCCCCAAACTCGAGTATCCTTTCCCCTTCTGCATTTACTCTTATTTTTCTGTCGCTCAGATTTGAGGAAAGCAGAGGTACAAAAGACTTTAGTCCATAGCAAGGGAGTTTGGATAACATGGAATGGTGCCACACTCTGTCGAAAGCTTTAGAAATATCAAGAGCTACTGCATGAGTTTCTCTATGTTTGGTCAGTTGATTGATGGATGGTATGAGTCAGGAGATCTAGCATGTCAATTGAGGATCTTTCGTGGCAAAAACCATATTGTCTGTCACTAATTAAGTTGTTGGATTCAAGGTATTTAACTGTGTACAGGTACTTATTAATTACAGTTTCAAATACTATACCAAGAGAAGATGTGACTGCTATTGGTCAGAGTGGTTAGAGGAACTTCTTTCTTTTGGAATTGGGTGGATATTGGCTTCCTTCCATGAATTAGGGAATGAAGAAGTACATGTGCATAGTCTGAATGATTTAGCTAAAACAGAGGCAAGTTCTGGTGAGCACTTTTTCAAAACAACTGGAGAAATTCCATCTAGGCCTGGAGCTTTGTTAGTTGGTAAATTGTCTAGGATGGACTTTACATATTTAGTCTTTATTTTAAGTGGAGCAATTTCGGGAGAGTCAAGTTCTAGTTCTGGGATGTTCTGGCTGACTTCCTCTACAGTAGAATTTCTTGATCAACTTGAATGTAAATACATGATTTATCGATCGATGTTGTGATCACGATAGCCTTTTCTACAGCCCATCTTTTTCATTCGTTTTAGTTACAGTTCTTGTTGCTGAGCTCCTTTATTTTCTTCTCTCTTGTTTTCCAACATTTATTTAGAAATTCCTTTGTATTTTCAAAGCATTTTCCCTTAACCCCTTAACCGCGGGGCGTCACTTTCGTGACGCTTGGGAGCAAGGGATCATACCGCGGGGCGTCGCTTTTGTGATTCTGTATTATTTTGAATTCACCCGGGCTTCCAAGTGGGGGCTTGTATCATCTATCAGTACTGCCAATGTCCAACACTAGTCAGCACTCCTAATCTCATCTGTACTCCCATCCATTGTTGACAATTTAGCCATTTCTCCCCGTTCTTGACTCCCCTCCCTACCCCCCCTCCATTACCCTATCCTCTCGCCTGCCCGACCGTGCTACGCTAAGTAAATCTTCCCTGGAATTTTTCACTGATTTCATCCATTGAAATAAGCCCTATGTCCTATTCTTATACCAAATAATATATACAAGAAAGAAATAAGGTAAGTGAGAGTGCCATACACCTGGAATTGGCTAATTATCACCTGACAACACCTCATGTGCACTCGTTCGCTAATTTTCGCTGTTTTTTTCCCCTTGAAATATGCCGTATAATCTATTTTCGTAATAAATATACATGTAAGGAAGGAAGAGAGAAGCCTAAGTGATATTTACATTCACCTGGAACTACCTAATTTATATTGTATTGTCTAGATTTCCTGCCAATCATTTCAGTGCTATACATAGCTGTTTCAAGAGCTAACATTGGTAGCACTGAATATCTCCTAAGTAGGCCTCTACCCCGGCCCTCCCTTATCAGTTTACTCTCATCTTCCGAAGTGGAGGTACGTCTGTTTCTTCTTGCTGACTTCAGGGACTTTTTCACCCCCATGCAAAGGGCCCTGTGACCTTTACCCCCTACTAAACCTCGTGTGGAAAGAGGTAAAGGGCTGACAATTGATAAAAGAGTGACTACGATCTTTCTATTGAGTAAAACAGTGCAAGTGGAATTGTAAATAATGTGTAAACAGCAGGTGAAAGCAATGAATGTAAATATACGTGAACAATGGAAAATAGTTTTATAAGTTACTTCAAGTGACAGTGCATAACACAGTGTAAATAAAATAGAAATGTAAATAACGTAAATAAAATAGAGAACGTAAATAGAAATGTAAATGAGTAGTAGCGTTGTGGTGTGGATGTGGATGTGATAGGAAACGTTATGAGGAACACACTGAGGTGGTTTGGCCATGTGGAGAGGATGGAGGGTGAAAGACTGATGAAGAGAGTGTATGTGAGTGAGGTGGAGGGGGGAAGAGGGAGGGGGAGGCCGAGGATGAGATGGAGGGATGGGGTGGAGAGGTATATGAGAGAGGGGGGTGTGAGTTGGGAGCAGGGTAGTGAAATGGCGGGGGACAGGGCGACTTGGAGGTGATTTGTTTGTGGCCACCCCAAACGGGATTGAGGCGTCTGGCAATAGATAGATAGAAATGAGTAGTATTATAAGAATACGAGTATATACCCTAGGAGTAGTGAAAGTGAAAGTTTCACTCTAGCATGTCTGAATACTATGAGTTATGAGAGTGAAGATGAAAGTGACATTCACTCTCAATGCTAGTATACAGGACGAGAAAGTGAATGCTACGTATTTTACTGAAAGAAATTGAATCCCTACAGTGACAATAAACTAATACTACTGAAGGAAACTTATGGATAAAGACTGTAGATATATATAAGTGTTATATAGTAATAGAAATATAAAGTGTGAGAGGTTTTATGAATAATAAATGACAGAGTACCAAGAGCGAACTAGTGCCAGTGCGACGGTCAGACGCGCTCGTAATTTTCATTGCTTTCTCAGTGGGTTATTTTTTGGAGTATGGATCCCAAACTACTTGAAAATCATAGAGTAGTGTTTATAGTGTTAATATCTGGCTGTGGTAATCATATTACGGGTTGTCGGGAAGTGTAAAGTGGAGACTTCGTTACCCAACTTCAGAGGTCTCCACAAGTCCTACGGTAACTGACGAAGGCTCAACAAACATTCCAGGAGAAAGCTGAAGGTATGTGCCATAAGCATATGTAATTTTAATATTCTAGGACTAATAACTGATTTTTGGCAAATATTTTTTGAGAGTCTGTCGGAGCCCTAATAACCCCGTGGCACACACAAAACATCGGTGAACATGCCCGCGGTGTATGGGTTAAACAGCCCAAATGGAAACACAGGATTTATTGATCAATGATCCAATCGTGATAGCCATTTCAACAGTCCCTCTTTATGTCGTGTTAGCTACTGTTCTGGTTGCTGAGCTCCTTTGTTTTCTTTTCTCTTATTTTCCAACATTTATTTAGAAGTTCCTATGTATTTTCAAAACGTTTTTCCTTGGACAGCCCGAATGTAGACACATGATTTATTGATGTCACATATTTTCTTTCTAAGGTTTTCGCAGTTATTAATATTTATTTTAAATTATTGTTATGTACTCCATGATAGGTCAGAGGATGGTTCTATGGTTGAAAATGAAATACTCTTTGTTGAGTTGCGTAGTTGTCCACACTGTTTTGTACCTCGACTGATGGGCGAGAATCCGTATCTCAGATGACAAGTGTTCACTCCACCAATGACTGAAACATTAATCTAAGTTTATAAATTTATAAATCAACCTAAACACAAAATTTAAGTGTAAAATATCATCAAAATCAGTAAAATAAGAAAAGAAAAAATTACAAAACCAGGGGTACGCCTACGATAGGCAAGGTATGGTGGTATTTGTACCCCCATCAGTATTCTGGGGTATCGCATTTAGGGGTATCATAAATCTGGGTTTGCCTGTACTGTATAACCTGGCCTCTGTATATTATATTTACTAACTTTTCATATTTCTCACTGACTGAACAGCTATTTGGGGTTGTTTCTTCTGTGTTCAGATAGCTATACAGTATAGTTTATTGTTTTTGTATGGGTTATGATTAAATGGATAATGGATGTATAGTAAGTAGTGAGTGCTTGAATACAAGGCTTGTGGGAGGCTATAATTGGGATTGAATACTTGAGAGGAAGGCTGGAGGATGGAGGGATGGAATGGAGAGGTATATGAAAGAGGGGAGTGTGAGTTGGGAGCAGGGCAGTGAAATGGAAGGGGACAGGGCGACGTGAAGGCGATTTGTTTGTGGCCACCCCATACGGGATTAAGGCGTCTGGCAGTAGATAGATAGACAGGTAGATGGCTGGAACTTGAATGTACTAATGTTGTGATGAGGGGGAGTAGATTGAGATAGTCTGGGCATGTTGAAAGGATGGAGACTAACAGTTGGGTGTGGAGGTGAGAAATGTGAATGTTGGGGGTAGGGTTGTGAGAGGCAGACCAAAAAAGGTCTGGAACAAGGTCATAGAGTGTGACTTCGGAGATAAGGGACTGAATAGGGAGGTTGCCAGAGACTGAGCAGCATGAAGAGCTGCCATTAGGTGACCAAGGCCAACACCTTTTTTTTTTTTTTTTTTTTTTTTTTTTGCGAGGAAGAAGGAACCAAAGGCCACGAGCCTGCAAAAGAGTTCCTTCTAAGAAAAAAAACAAAAGAGAGCCAAAATCAAGATCTCTTCATTTCGAGATGCCTGGACACACTGCGTTTGAAAGACTGGAGATCATAGGAAGCAGGAAATACAGACAGAGGGAGACAGTTCCAGAGTTGACCTGTTGTATAAATGAAGGATTGGGAGTAACGGTTAACTCTTGCATTAGAGAGTTGGACAGAAAAGGATGAGAGTTTATTGCTAGACGGGTGCATAGCACCCGTCATAAAGGTGGAGGGATGCAAGCAGACAGTTCAGAGGAGCAATGACCATGGAAGTAACGATAGAAAAGAGATCAAGAGGCAACAGTGCGGCAAAGAGACAGAGATTGAAGGGAGCCAGTAAGGGAAGCAGAGTTGATGAGACGAAATGCCTTTGACTCCACCCTGTTAAGAAGAGCCATATGTGGGGAACCTCCCCACACATGAGAGTTGTACTCCATACAGGAGCGAATAAATCCCGTATATAAAGTCAACAACTGTGCTGGGGTAAAAAAGGTACGGAGACGGCTTAGCACACCTAATCTCTTGGAAGCAGATTTTACGAGAGATGTAATATGATCTTTCCAAGATAAGTCCTGAGTGAATGAAACCCCAAGCATGTTCAAGGATGATGCTGGATTGAGCTGGATATTATTAAATGTTAATGGGTACTCCTGTGGAAGACTCTGTCGGGTTGATAGGTGTAAAAACTGAGTCTTAGATGCATTAAAAACAACAAGATTATTTTTACCCCAGTCAGAGATACGAGCCAAGTCAGACATTAGGAGTGCCATAGCCTCATCTCTTGATTGTTGAAGTAACTGCTGGGATGGACGTTGAGGGAACCAAATGGAAAGGTGAAGGGTGGAATCATCAGCATACAAGTGGATAGGGTCAGATATACAGGATAGAAGATCATTGATGAATAAAAGGAAGAGAGTGGATGATAGGACAAAGCCCTGAGGATTTCCACTGTTAATAGATCTAGGAGAAGAACGAGGGCCGTCTGCAACAGTGGCTATAGAACGACCAGAAAGGAAGCTGTTGATGAAGGCACAGATGGAAGGATAGAAACCTTAAGAGGGCAGTTTGGAAATTAAAGATTTGTGCCAGACTCGATCGAAAGCTTTTGAGATGCCAAGTGAAATGGCTAAGCTTTCGCCAAAGTCCCAAAAGGAGGATGACCAAGAGTCTGAAAGGTAGGTGAGAAGATCACCAAAGGAGCGTCCCTGACAGAACCCGTACTGACGATCGGATGAAGGTTGTGATAGGAAAGATGCTTTAAAATTTTTCTGTTAAGAATTGACTCAAAAACTTTTGAGAGACAGGATGTTAAAGCAATTGGACAATAGTTAGAGGGTTGGGAATGGTCACCCTTCTTTGGGACAGGCTGAATGAGAGCAAACTTCCAGCAAGAAGGAAAGGTATAAGTTGAAAGACAAAGACAAAAGAGTTTACCTAAGCAGGGTGTAAGCACAGAAGCACAGTTCTTGAGGACAACAGGAGGGACTCCATCAGACCCATATGCCTTGTTAATACTGAGGCCAGTGATGGCAGAAAATACATCAGCTGAAGAAATTTTAATGTCAGCCATGATGAAGTCAGAGGGGGGAAGTGATGGAGGAACAGCACCGGAATCGTCTAAGGTGGAATTGGAGGAGAAAGTCTGAGCGAAGAGATCTGCATTATCAGTAGACGAAATAGCTACAGAGCCATCAGAGTAGAAAAGAGGAGGGAAGGATGATGAGGTAAAGTTGTTAGAAAGGTTTTTGGCAAGGTGCCAGAAGGAGTGGGAAGAATTTGAGTTGTAGAGAGTTGAGAGCATTTAGTGCGGATGAAATTATTTTTAGCAGAGCGAAGAACAGACTTAGCAATCCAGGCAGAAGCATAAAAATGTGATTCAGGGGTGGGTTGGCGCTGGTACCTTTTATAGGCCCTCTCCTTGTTGCGGACAGCATTAGAACAAGCGTGATTAAACCAAGGCTTTCTTGCATTAGTCAGAGGATATGAGAAAGGAATGTATGCTTCCATGCCCAAGAGAATAACCTCTGTAATGCTCAAGGCACACTTAGATTGCTCCCGACCATGGAAGCAATAATCATTCCAGAGAAAAACAAAGAAGTACTGCCTGAGGGCCTCCCAGTCTGCTGCTCCAAAGTGCCACAGTCGCTGTTTCTTTGGAGGGTCCACAGGCTGTACTGGAACGATAGGATTGGTTAAGGTAATAAGGTTGTGATCGGAGGAGCTCAATGGAGAGGAAAGATTAACAGTGTAAGCAGAAGGATTAGTTGTAAGGAAGAGATTAATTATGTTGGAGCTCTCTCCAAGGCGGTCAGGGATACGGGTAGGGTGCTGTATAAGCTGCTCTAGGTCACATGTTGGAGCCATTACAAACAATATGAACGACACAGTACAGTATCCCAGTGGAGCAGCTGGGGATAGTATGGCTTTATCCGAAAAATGCATTATCCGACATGACTCTGGCTGAATGATGACAGATAATCGAAGGGATTACTCAGGTTATACAAATTAAAGAACCTTTAGGTATCCATTCATAATCAGACATCATTTTGCCTCCATAGTTTGCCCGTGGGAGCAGATTTTATTCACCCTGTTATGTATGACTGTGTCTTCTTTGGCAGATACAGTGTTCTTGCTAAACAGTCACTCCTCAGTATGCAGTGGGGTTGCCTCAAGTGAAAACGCATCGCATAATGATTTATCATATACCAAGGTCAACATGACGTGGATCCAGTGGGGATATGTTGGGTGTCAAGGGCCACTTAGCCAAAAGAAATACATTTTTAGACTTGCCCTCGGCATCCTCAGTAGCATCACGCTCTCCTTGCTGGCCATGATTTCCAAGTCACAAGTTTCAGTATTTCACACAAAAAATTATCACCCCACTTATTATCATACACTGCACTATTCATTGTGCACTTGCACTGTTGCAGTATTTGGTGATAGCAGTGGTGTTTTAACCTATCGTGTCTGGGTGACACATATGCGTGATGCCTCAGGGACGTCCGGGTGACATGTATACATGATCTAGTGTTTTGCAACGTTGTTTGAATATTCCACAGGTTATTTTCACCACATGCAGCCACTGGCAACCCTCCTGCACACATCTAAGTCATACTCATTACCTGTGTACCTCCGTAATGGATAGACATACACAAAAATTTTTCCCTGTGTCCGGATCCTTGGCTGAGCGTCCGCAGCCGCTGACTTTAACACAAATGAAGTCCAAAGGCCAGAAAAGAAAAGGCTTTAGTGATAGTGTGATAGGGAGAGAACTCAAGGTGACATTATCCCCAGTTGTGAGTGGAGAAAGGGACTCATCCTCTTGGAAAGCGACTGCCATAATGACTGTCGATATTTATGCGTCGTGTGAGGAGGGTGGAGGACATGAGTCCTCCACTGTGCACCCATCGTTTCCCCCTGTATGTTCATCTGCTATTTCTGATGATAGGAATGGTTCAGAGGGTATTGACAATCCTGGAGAGGGGGATATTGGCACGGATGAGAAGATGGAAGAGGAGGTAGGGAGGAGGGAGGAGGAAACGCTGTGCGTTGAGCCTCACACCAGTGCTCTGTTTATTTACATGAATAATGGAAGCTGAAAGTTTTTCATGATGAAATCAGTGCCTTATTTTTTATTGAAAGTTTTCTCGTGTGTATGTTTGTTATGATGAAAAAGTATAATTACAGGAAAAAAATTATTGTAGTGGAAAATATAGTGGAGTGGAGAAAGGGAGGAGAAAACATGGTGCCTCATGCCATCGCCCTGTCTATTTATGTGAATAATAGAAGCAGAAAGTTTGTTTCATGATGAAATCAGTGCCTTATTTTTTATTGAAAGTTTTCATGTGTGTATATTTATAATGATGAAAAAGTCTAAATCACAGGAAAAAAATTCTGTTATAATGGAAAATACAGTATTTTCAGTTATGGACAGTATGTGAATAAGTATTTTTTTCACAATATATATATATATTTTTTTTAGGATTTATGTAGTAGTAGTTGTAGTAGTAGTGGTGGTAGTAGTTACAGTAGTAGTGGTAGTAATAGTAATTGTTGTAGTAGTGGTAGTTATAGCAGTTGTAGTTGTAGTAGCAATAGTTGTAGTAGTAGTAGTAGTAGTATTTGTAGTAGTTTTTGTAATACCTAGACTTCTAGTGGCACAGTGGTGCTAGAATCGAGCGACAGGGCAAGCCAAACATACATTTCTGTTCTCCATGTGTGTGTTCTTACCTAATTGTATCTTTACAGGAATGAGTCAAGCTCGTACTGTCCCGTGTCTTAAACCATATTTATCGTACATATCTTTAAATTTGTGAATTGTTTTGGCACACACTATTTCATTCGGTAGTGCATTCCATTGATCAATTGCTCTGTTTGGGAAACTGAATTTCCTTACGTCTTTATCACCTCTCTTCTTATGCAGTTTTTTGCAGTGTCCTCTTGCTGATGCTTCTCCATATGTTAAGTAATCATTTATGTCTATTTTCTCCTTTCCTGATATGCACTAATATAGCATTATCATGTCACCTCTTTTCCTTCTCTCCTGTAGTGTTGGTAGATTCAGTTTATTTAGTCTTTCTTCGTAGCTTAGGTCCCTTAAGCTTGGTATCCATCTGGTAGCGGCCCTTTGAACTTTTTCAATCTTGTCTATATGCTTTTTGAGATGAGGACTCCAGACTACTGATGCATATTCCAGGGTTGGTCTGATGAATGATGTTATTATCCTTCTTAGCATGATTCATTTATGTATGTGAATGCTATTCTCATATTTGCAAGCAGTGTATACATGTTCCGTACCTTCTCGCTGATGTGGTCAGCCGGAGATAGTCTGTTATTGATAATTACACCTAGGTCTTTCTCTCTTTCTGATGTGTATAGGGTTTTATTTCCTAACTTATAATCCCAGTCAGGTCTTTTTCCACTTTTACCAAACTTGATTACATGACACTTGTCCACATTGAATTCCATTTGCCATGTATTACTCCATTCATGAAGTTTATTTAATTCTTCTTGTAGCTCCCTACAAGAGTCTGTGCTAGTAATTCTCCTTTTTATTTTTGCATCATCTGCAAATATATTCAGATAGCTCTCATTTCCAGTGTTACTGTTTATATAATTTATGTACACTAAAAACATGATTGGTGCCAGCACCGAACCCTGTGGTACTCCACTAGTCACTTCTTTCCATGATGAGTAGTTTCCTCTTAGTACTGTCCTCATTTCTCTTTTTATGAGAAAGTCTTGCATCCAACAAAACAGTTTGCCTCGAATTCCTCCTTGATGGTACAGTTTCCATAAAAGTCTTTGGTGTGGTACTGTGTCAAAAGCTTTCTTGAAATCTAAATAGATACTGTCCACCCATTCTTCCCTTTCCTGTATTGTGTTTGTTACTCTGTCATAGTAGCTCAACAGATTAGTAACACATGATTTTCCTTTTCTGAAACCAAACTGTCTTTCTGTTATCATATTGTGTTCTTCTAGATGATTTACCCAAGCTTTTCTTATAAGTTTTTCTAATACCTTGCTTACAACACTGGTCAGTGATACTAGTCAGTAGTTGAGAGGATTTTGTCTATTTCCTTTCTTGAATAATGGGACTATATTTGCTTTTTTCCAAATATCAGGTAGTTTCCCTTGACTCAAGGATTTCTTGAAAATTAAAAATAATGGTTTACTTAACTCCTTTGCACATTCTCGTAATACCCAACATGAAATTTCATCAGGACCACTTGCTTTTCCTCTGTCTAATCTACTTAACTCCTCCTGTATTACATTTTCTGCTATTTGTATATCTGGTAGTATATGTGGACATGCGTGTTCCACATAGTCTCTCTCAAAATTTTTTTCTTCTGTAAAAACTAATTGGAAATTCTTATTTAGTGCTTCACAAATATCTTTCTCTTGTGTATAAGTGATTCCCTCGTCCGTAATTGATTGTATTATATCTTTTACTTTGGTTTTGCTTCTGATATAGCTGTAAAACAGCATTGGTTGATCACTGCTTTTATTTATTATATCCTCCTCAAACTGTTTTTGGGCTTCCCTCCTCATTCTTGTATAGTCGTTTCTTGCCTGTTTGTAATTATTATACGCCCTTTCACTATTGTGTCTTCTGTATCTATTCCACAACAAATCTTTTCTTTCTTTTGATTTTTTACTTTCTGTATTGAACCATTTCTGTATTTTCTTATCTGCTTCTTTGTGCTGTGGGATGTACTTCTGGACTCCAGTTTCATAAAATTCACAAAATTTTTTATATACAGCATTTAAATCTTGTCCTCTAAGCTCATTTTCCCAATCAACTTCTAAGAAATACTTCCTTAGGTCTTGATAATTTCCCTTTTTATAGTTTAGGCTCTTTTTGTAACTGTCATTGCTGTTTACTATGTCATATGCTATCCTGAAGTTATAATTTAGTACTGCATGATCGCTTTTGCCGAGTGGAGGGTGATATATTAAACTGTCAATGTCATTTTCCTGCCTAGTAAATATTAGATCTAGCACTGAAGGTACATCAAGTCCTCTTTTTCTGGTGGTTTCCCTCACATGTTGCGTTAAGAAAAACTCTTGTACAAGATCTAGGAGCTTTTGGTCCCAACAGCTTTCTTGGCTATTTATATCTAGAGGATTCCAATTTACATTTGTATTGAAGTCCCCAGTTAGTATAATTCTTTCCGATTTCTCTTCCATTTTATGTAGCAATGATCTTATACTCTGAATAGTACTCTCTGCCAAGTCCTCATATTCGTCTCTTTCCCATGTGTTTGATCTGGGTGGCATGTACAAATTGGCTACAATTACTTTACCTTCAGATGTGTCGATCTCTACCGCAATCAGTTCTACTTGTGATGGTATATCTAGGTTTATTTCTTTGACTTTTAGATTTTTCTTAGTTAATATTATAATTCCTTCTCCTTTTTTTAAATTTGTCTCTTCTCCATATATTGTATTCCTCTAAGTTTAGTATGTCATTGGATATCCTTGGTGTTAATTTTGTCTCAGTTAGGCATATTATTTGTGGTTCATTTTCTCTGACATAATCATTCATCTCTAGTAATTTAGATACCATTCCATCCACATTTGAGTACATCAACTTTATCATCTTGTTTACATACTTGTCATGACATGGTTCTACTACCTTCCTCCTTTTTCTTCCATCCTGTTTGTGTACCACTTTCGTACCTGCAATCCTATTACTTTGTAAAAAAATTTCTTCTCCTCTTCTGACCTTCCCTCATTTTTTGTTTTTGCTTCCTCCCTTTTCTCTTTCAGTAATTCCAGTTCCTCTTGTGTTAGGCATCTTTTTATCCATACATTTTTGAACTCCTCTTTTTCCATAAGATTCTTTGCATTTTTTAGTATCTCTTCCACAGTGTTTACACTCTGGAAAGTCACCTTTAGAGGTCTTGTCTTGCTTTTCTCTTATTTCCCTAACCTTTTGTGTTCCTCTATGTCTTTACTACAGATTTCCTCTGATACTTCTTTCAGTAAGCTCATTACATTTGCCATCTCCTTTTTTTCTCTAGTGAGCTTGTTTTTAACTTCTTCCTCTTCTATACCAGTGATTACTATTGATTTATTTATTTCTACTGAATCTCTGACTAACTTTGGATTGTTTTGGATTATTCTTTTCACTTCCTTTTTAATGCTTTTTTCCTCCACCCTTGTTTCTAAGTCTTTCTTTACTTTCACCATTTCAGCATACGTGGTTTCTACATCATTTTTGTAGCTTTGCACAGCTTCATTCACCTTTGTTATCTTCTCCTCAGTATCACTGCTGTGGTCCATAAGACTGCTTGCTTGTCTAATTGTCTCTGTGTCATTTTTGAACTCTTCCATAACACTCTCATGATTGACTACTGTACTTGCCATTTCACTCACTTTCTTCCTAAGCGTACTCAATTCCACTGTTAGTTCACTGATGGTTGTGTCTTTCTTATTGGCCTCCCTTCCTAGTTTTTCTATCTCTTCCTTTTGCAAGTGCATTTGCTTCTTTATTTCATCAATTTCATTTTTGAAAGCCATTTCTAGTTTGTTTACACGTTCGACCAGTCTTTTTTGAGTCTCCACTTCAACCAGTTCTTGGTAGAAATCATCATTTTGCTTTTTACTTTTATCCCTTTTCTTTTCTAAATTTGTTTTACTGAAGTATGTACCCATTTTGTAATACTAAATGAACAGAGTATGTACCTACAGAGTATGTACACTTTCCCCATGTTGCTGTAGTATAAACAAACCCAGCTGACTCAACGCATCGTGGTTCTATGTTCTGTTTGAACAAGTCTTATTTAAACTTATTATTTCTTTTCCTTTTGATAATGAAAAATCATTTAGTCTAACCTGGTACAGAGCTTGACTCATTCAAAGATACTAATTTAGGTAATGCCTCTGGCCATGTTGGTCTGGTATGGAGCGCCAGTGACGGACGTCTACGTCCGACGATTCCCTCTGTGTGTGTGTGTGTGTGTGTGTGTGTGTGTGTGTGTGTTCTAACCTAATTGTTCTTACCTAATTGTATCTTTACAGGAATGAGTCAAACCCGTACAGTCCCGTGTCTTAAACCATATTTATCGTACATATCCTTAAATTTGTGAATTGTTTTGGCACACACTATTTCATTCGGTAGTGCATTCCACTGATCAATTGCTTTGTTTGGGAAACTGAATTTCCTCACGTCTTTATCACCTCTCATCTTATGCAGTTTTTTGCAGTGTCCTCTTGCTGATGCTTCCCCATATGTTAAGTAATCATTTCTGTCTATTTTCTCCTTCCCTGATATGCATTTATATAGCATTATCATGTCACCTCTTTTCTTTCTCTCCTGTAGGGTTGGTAGATTCAGTGTATTTAGTCTTTCTTCGTAGCTTAAATCCCTTAAGCTTAGTACCCATCTTGTAGCGGCCCTTTGAACTTTTTCAATCTTGTCTATATGTTTTTTGAGATGAGGACTCCAGACTACTGATGCATACTCCAGGGTTTGTTTGATGAATGATGTTATTATCTCTCTTAGCATGTCTTCATTTATGTATGTGAATGCTATTCTCATATTTGCAAGCAGTGTATACATGTTCCGTACCTTCTTACTGATGTGGTCAGCCGGAGATAGTCTGTTATTGATAATCACACCTAGGGCCTTCTCTCTTTCTGTTGTGTGTAGGGTTTTATTTCCTAACATTATAATCCCAATCAGGTCTTTTTCCACTTTTACCAAACTTGATTACATGACACTTGTCCACATTGAATTCCATTTGCCATGTATTACTCCATTCATGAAGTTTATTTAACCCTTAAACCGCTGGTTTGTTTAGCTTTGACTTGCGGCTCCCGCAGGCATATTCGCTCTCCGACAGACTCTCTAAAAATATTTGCCAAAAATCAATTATTAGTCCTAGAATATTAAAATCACACATACTTATGGCACATACCTTCAAACAAAAATTGTCCCCTTTCCCCTTTCACTCTCTCTGACTACACACTCTTCACAGACAATTTGGGGCCATCATCTTGAAGTCAAAGGATTGGTGAATATTATGAAACTTTTTTATTTCTGGTTAAATATTAGCTGAGATATGAAGGTTTAAAAATAGACAGTTTTCTCAGGAATGCCTGGCTGGGAGAAGGGTTAGCGGGAATACATGCTTGACGCAATGGGTTAATGGCTTTTCATGCATGAAACAGAACAAAAGGAAGATGATCACAGCAAATGTAAACACTGGGAGGCCATCTTGGCTCTGATGTCTGACTATCAGCTTGTGTGGGAGGCACTGTGTGTGCACAAAATTGTTGTACGGGCCAACACAATGATCGTTTAACCCCTTAACCGCGGGGCGTCACTTTCGTGACACTTGGGAGCAAGGGATCATACCGAGGGGCGTCGCTTTTGTGATTCTGTGTTATTTTGAATTCACCCGGGCTTCCAAGTGGGGGCTTGTATCATCTATCAGTACTGCCAATGTCCAACACTAGTCAGCACTCCTAATCTCATCTGTACTCCCATCCATTGTTGACAATTTAGCCATTTCTCCCCGTTCTTGACTCCCCTCCCTACCCCCCCTCCATTACACTATCCTCTCGCCTGCCCGGCCGTGCTACGCTAAGTAAATCTTCCCTGGAATTTTTCACTGATTTCATCCATTGAAATAAGCCCTATGCCCTATTCTTATACCAAATAATTTATACAAGAAAGAAATAAGGTAAGTGAGAGTGCCATACACCTGGAATTGGCTAATTATCACCTGACAACACCTCACGTGCACTCGTTCGCTAATTTTCGCTGTTTTTTTCCCCTTGAAATATGCCATATAATCTATTTTCGTAATAAATATACATATAAGGAGGGAAGGGAGAAGCCTAAGTGATATTTACATTCACCTGGAACTACCTAATTTATAATGTATTGTCTAGATTTCCTGCCAATCATTTCAGTGAAATACATAGCTGTTTCAAGAGCTACGTTGGTAGTGCTGAATAACCCTCAAGTAGGCCTCAACCCGGGCCGGCCCTCCTATCAGTTCTCTCTCAGATTCCGAAGAGGAGGTACGGCTCATCCTCTTGCTGACTTCAGGGCCTTTTTTCACCCCCATGCAAGGGCCCTGTGACCTTTACCCCCTACTAAACCTCGTGTGGAAAGAGGTAAAGGGCTGACAATTGATAAAAGAGTGACTACGATCTTTCTATTGAATAAAACAGTGCAAGTGGAATTGTAAATAATGTGTAAATAATGTGTAAACAGCAAATGAAAGTAATGAATGTAAATATGCGTGAACAATGGAAAATAGTTTTATAAGTTACTTCAAGTAACAGTGCATAACACAGTGTAAATAAAATAGAAATGTAAATAACGTAAATAAAATAGAGAACGTAAATAGAAATGTAAATGAGTAGTATTATAAGAATACGAGTATATACCCTAGGAGTAATGAAAGTGAAAGTTTCACTATAGCATGTCTGAATACTATGAGTTATGAGAGTGAAGATGAAAGTGACATTCACTCTCAATGCCAGTATACAGGACGAGAAAGTGAATGCTACGTATTTTACTGAAAGAAATTGAATCCCTACAGTGGCAATAAACTAATACTACTGAAGGAAACTTATGGATAAAGACTGTAGATATATATAAATGTTATGTAGTTATAGAAATATAAAGTGTGAGGGGTTTTATGAATAATAAATGACAGAGTACCAAGAGCGAACTAGCGAAAGTGCGGCGGTCAGACGCGCTCATAATTTTCATTGCTTTCACAGTGGGTTTTTTTTTGGAGTATGGATCCCAAACTACTTGAAAATCATAGAGTAGTATTTATAGTGTTAATATCTGGCTGTGGTAATCATATTACGGGTTGTCGGGAAGTGTAAAGTGGAGACTTCGTTACCCAACTTCAGAGGTCTCCACAAGTCCTACGGTAACTGACGAAGGCTCAACAAACATTCCAGGAGAAAGCTGAAGGTATGTGCCATAAGCATATATAATTTTAATATTCTAGGACTAATAACTGATTTTTGGCAAATATTTTTTGAGAGTCTGTCGGAGCCCGAATAACCCCGCGGCACACGCAAAACATCGGTAAACATGCCCGCGGTGTAGGGGTTAAGTAAACTTCGCTGTCATTATTGCAAATTTGAGTGTAACTTTTAGTCCATCGATCAGGTGATTACTCACACACCAAACTGATGTATACCGAAGCCGGACTGTATAGTAGTGCTTGTTGCTATGCCCATTACTGTATATAATGCAGTATGAATAATTATACCTTTTTTATTTTGCTGGACTGTTAACTACTGTACCCATATTTTGCAGTGGAATTTTGAGAAAAAGCAACATTTATTGATGGGACATGAATTTAGTACTTTTGCTTTTCATTTAGGTAATCAGTTGAACATCAAAGTTTTTAAAAATCTGTATACCTCCAGACTGCTCACCTTAGCATGCCCGACTACACAACTTGCTACATATCCTCATGACTGCTCACCTATGCATTACATATATGCTCATCTAATGAAGCTACGCTGTCCTTCTGTATGCTGTCCTTTATATACAGCACACTCAAAATCAGTATTATTTTGAAGCTTACCTCAAACACCACTACATATCTTACCATCCATCCATCATCCAATCCTACTTCTCCCCATGAGGAGCGTAGGAGCTCGGGGCTAGGGAAGATGGTCCTGACATTTAAGATGAGAGTGACCAGCCTCACTCATCTCTGAGTGGCATCACATGAGCAATAAACCCAACCACCCCTTGGATATAGACCTTCACCGGCTCAATCCGATTGGAGCCCTTTTATTACCCACTAAACCACCAGGCCCCATAATTTGGTTATATGGTTACCACCCAGCAGGGTAAATGGTTTCCTGTTGTACAGGAAACCATTTGGCTTGTCACTCAGTGTAGAGTCACCCACAGGCAGAAGGAAGAGGAAAGAATGAAGGAACGAATGACAGAAGAGGAAGTGTAAAGTCACCCGTAGGCAGAAGGACGAGGAAAGAATGAAGGAAAGAAAGACAGAAGAGGATGGAAGGAAAGAAGGATGGAGGAGAGGAAAGGGCAGACACCTGAGAGCAGCACTACATCAAGTGAGTGGATGGTGAGTGCCCCCACCTACCACAATCGCACCCACTTATCACAGACACTGCACAAAATGGAGTTATTTCCCACACCCTTGTGGCAAACTGCTCATGGCTATACTCCTTTTGTTATGACAGTACTGTACAGCCACCTGCCCTAGATCTCACCACATATTCACTCACATCACTCAGATCTTCAGAATCCTGGCTCCAGTTCACATGCATAACCATTTGCAAAAGACAATTTAATTGAGGCATGAGGTTGTGAGAACAGATACAACTTAGTCCAGACATTATTCTTTAATTTCCAAACAGCCCTCTTACGGTTTCAGTCCTTCTGTCTGTGTCTTCATCTCTAGCTTCCTTTCTGGTCGTTCTATATCTGCTGTTGTAGATGGGCACCATTCTTCACCTAGAGCTATCAATAATGGTGTTACTCAGGGCTCTGTCCTGTCACCAACTCTCTTCCCTCTATTCATCAGTGACCCTCTGAGCTGTACATCAAATCCTTTCCACTTATATGCTGATGACTCCACTCTTCACCTTCCCACATGCTTCCTGCAGTATCCATCTCAGTAGTAACTTTAACAAACAAGGGATGAGGGTATGGTACACCTAATGTCTTACTTAGCTCATATATCTGATGGGGGTAAGAGTAATCTTGTTTTTCATGCTTTAAAAGCTCATTTCATACACCTTTCAACCCATCAAAATCTTTTACAGAAGCTTTCTCTAATTTTTAACAATATCCAGCTCAGTCCTGCATGATTTTTTAACATACTTGGGGTTTCGTTCTCTCAGGACTTATCTTAGAAAGATCATATTACCTCTCTTGTAAAATCAGCTTTCAGGAAATTTGGTGTGTTAAGCTGACTCCATGCCTTCTTTACCCCCGCACAGTTGTTGACTTTATACTGCGGTTATAATTGCCCCTGTGTAGAGTACACCTCCCATGTGTGGGAGGACTTCCGTTGTACAGCTCTTCTCAACAAGGTGGAGTCAAAGACTTTCTGTTTCATTAACTCCGCTCCTCTTACTGGATCCCTTCAACCTCTGTCTTGTAGCCACACTGTTGCATCTTTATCTCTTTTCTATCACTACTCCTGTGGTCACTGCTCTTCTAAACTGTCTGCTTGCATCCCTCCACCACTAAGGTGTGTGCACAGCACCCATGTAGCAATAAATTCTTATTCCTTTTCTGTCCAGCTCTCTAATGCAAGAGTGAATTGTTATTTCCAGTCCTTCATGTATAAAACTGGTCAACTCTGGAGGTGCCTTCTGTCTGTATTTCCTACTGCCTATGATCTCCAGTCTTTCAAGCACAGTGTATCCAGGCATCTGAAATTGAATGGATCTTGAATTTGGCTCTCTGTTATTTGTTTTTGTTTTTTATTCGAGGGAACAAAGTGGTAGGTAGGGGCACTAGCCATCCACTCACTCGATGTTGTGCTGCTCTTGGATGTCTGCCTTTTCCTCTCCTCCATCCTTCTTTCCTTCCATCCCCTTCTTTCTTTCTTTCCTTCGTTCTTTCCTCGTCCTTCTGCCTACGGGTGACTTTACACATCCTCTTCTGTCTTTCTTTCCATCATTCTTTCCTCTTCCTTCTGCCTGTGGTTGACTCTACACTGAGTGACAAGCCAAATGGTTTCCTGTTCACTAGGAAACCATTTACTATGCTGGGTGACAACCGTATAACCAAATTTTGGTGCCTGATGATTTAGTGGGTACTTATGGCACTCCAGTCAGATTGAGCTGGTGAAGGTTTATATCCAAGGGGTGGTTGGGGTTTATTGCTCATGTAATGCCACCCAGGGATGAGTGAGGCTGGTCACTTCCATCTTAAATGTCAGGACCAACTTGCCTAGCCCTGGGCTTCTACGCTCCTCATGGGGCGAAGCAGGATTGGATGATGGATGAATGGATGGAACAATCTTGTGAGCTTATGGGTTTTAGTTCCTTCATCCTTGCATTAAAGAAAAAAATAAATAAAAAAAATAATAATAATAATCATTTCAAGTTGTTTCAGTGTCCAGTAAGTGAATCTTTAATTTCATAAACCTACAAAGCAGGCCATACCATGTAAAAAAAAAAAAAAGGAAAAAGGAAACAATAAAAAAAAATCTGGATATGAATAGATTACAAGAAAATTTTATTTTTTTCCACACAAGGAGCTACAGGTGTTAAAAAATATTTTGTTGCTTAAAAAGTTAAAGTGAAGTCTGTAAATAGAAATTAGTAGAGCAGGCAACTGGCCAAGTACATAACATGACGGAGACAGGCAGGCGCAGCCTGAATGCAGTAAATATTTGCATAAACAGGTGCCACATGGGTGTAGAACAGCATAGTGCCACACTGAAGGGTTACTGTTCTAGTGCAGTTAATTAACTAGACCACCTATTTACATTTACATGTTTATATCTGTATGTTTTTTTATTGATATATAAAATTAAGTTTTGTAAAAGATTCTATGTACAGTATATTCTTTTTAGGCTGTTGCCTCTTTCCCATTTTTTTCCATTTAAATAGAAAGAATTACAGTTCATTTGCTTAATATGCAAGAATTCAAGGAGTAGAAGACCTCACTCTGTTAGAAAATTTGTGCTTTACAATTAACATACCTTATGGGGAAGATTCTAATTGGTGGAGTGGCTGCCTCAAAAGTCACCCCTGTGACCCTTAGTCTGTCATTTTGCCTATGTATTATGAAACATTGAACACATGTACACAGTACCTGTGTAAGTATAACCCACACAGTAGCCCTGTAGCTTAAAATCATTGCAGGAAAGGCATAGTTGACTTGAAGAGATGGAGTTCTGAGGCAGGGCGAGGCAGTTATGGTGCCCTGGCCTCAGCACACTCCACACTGCCTGACTCCATCACACCACCATAACCACCACCACCACCAACACACTTCACATCAGTCATAAACCCCCTCAGTTTCCGAGGCAGACATAACATGCACTATCGACGTTATCCCCGGCTGGTGTTGAGGACACAGATCTTCATTTTGTTGCGGATTAAAGAAGGTGGTTGTCAGAGTCTGATGCCTTTGGTTCACTTCCTTGGCATGCCTGGCTTGGTAGTAACTGGTTATTTTCTGTGGCATTCAGAACCTCTTGAGCTCTCACTTTACAGTTTTCATTCATTGTCATTTGATCTTTAAACTCGTCGAAGGCAGCCAGGATTTCACTTATGTTTTGGATCAGTAGATCTTCATTATCCATGGCCGTGGCTTGTGACGTAGCGGATGCCCGCTATGTCACACGGCATGCTGACGTTATGACCCGCGCCATGTCCCCATGCTCTCTATGAGGGTAGGTCACATGCTGCGGCATGACTCCTGACTCAGCTCATTTTGTTGCCCCAATTTTTGCATTTTCAAAATCAACTCATGCCTTACCAATTATTCAGTTCCACCCCTCTCCATTGCGCTCTAGGCATTTCGCATAGTAGAAACTCACATATTAAGTGAAGGGACTACAGTATTTATACAGTAATGCTCTTATACTTGCACAGTATGTTGTGTCTATTTTATGATATATAAAGGGCCTAGTGTACCATATGAGCCACTCAGAAGTGAAGGCAGACTGGCCCCCAAAATGAAAGCTTTTTTTTTTTTTTTTTTTTTTTTTTTTTTTTTTTAGTCACCATGCTGATGATGCTATTTGTATATAGCATGCATAGCTGTTGATCAGGTTCAGAATGTTTTCCTAACACATAGAATGAGCATAGCATGTGATGTGGGCCCAAACATGCCCAAAGCACTTTCAGCTGTTGCTTGCACCCCTCCTTCCTGTATCACATGGCATGCATCTGCTCAGAGACCCACTGTATACTGTATCTCCTCCTTCATGCCAGGCCCATCTCCTAGCACAGTTCATTCTAAATACAATAATTTATACACATGTTTATGAATGTGTAGTTAGGCCAGTACAGTATTGTGAAAGATTAAGGAAGGCATCTGAGAGTCTTCAGATGTGGCCCAGAGGAAGGAGCTGGCCTATTCCTTCTTTCCCCATAGGGTCAGTATGATTCAGAAGGTGATTTTTTATAATGCTGAGATTGTTGCTGACCAAATTACTGCATTATTGTTGGGTCTGACTGTGACTTTTTTATGACATTGGCACTTGTCTGCCATCACTTCTGTCATCATTCATCATCATTGTACTGCCATTTTCCATCGACAAGTGGTGTGAGATGGGGTCCAGAAATAAGAAACTAAAAAAAATCTTGACATGGAATTAATCAACAAGTTGCCCAGTGAAATTTTGACACATACCTAGTCACTTATCATTCAAGCCCTGAAATTCTGACTCCATCTCAGAGGCATAACATTCATGTAACTGTCTCAAATTCAGGTGTGTCCATATGTATATACAGTATATCATTATTTCAGTACCTGACAGTCTTCCCATTTTATTTATGCTTCAGAGGAACAGCACACTTCTTGGGTTCCATTTACAAGATTGCAGCTGGTCAGAGCAACATACAAAGTAGTGATCAGCAGCAGTCAAACACTTACTGGCAGGAAGTATACCTCACTGTTGGAATGGAGACTCTACCCCTCTCAGACATCACTGGTCGCTGTGCTGTCTTGGAATCACGGGACTACACTCAGCGTGAGTTACTTATTGGTTGTCCACGTATAGTCAGTTTATTTTCACCAGAGGGGGAACTAGGCTGCTCCAACAACAAACACAAAACCCATAATTCTGAGGTCAGATTGAGTTGTCTGTGTTACTAGTAAAATAAATCCTCCAGTCAAATTAAAACAACTTCTCTCAGGAGGTTGGTTATTCTGGAGTATCCAATATCTGTTTGTACCACTTGATGCCTTACTTCCTGTAAGATTATAAAACTAAAGAAACTCTGGAGAGTATTTTGTCTTTTGTTACACTATGATGTCTCTTACTTCAAAAGCCTTAAATTGTAGATAGTCTAGACAGTGTTTTATCTTTTCTTATGACCTCATACCACACTTCCTTATTATTACATTGTTCTTTGCCAATGGTTATGCATGTGAGCTGGAGCCAAGATTCTGAAGGCCTGAATGAATGTGTGAGTTAGTGTGTGGTGATATCAAGAGCAGGTAACAGTATAGTACTGTCATAACAGAAGGAGTATTGCCATGTGCAGTTTGCCACAAGGGTATGGGAAATAACTCCATTTTGTGCAGTGTTTGTGATAAGTGGATGCATAAGATATGTAGTGGTATTAGAGTTAGGCTGCAAAATAATGCTGATTTTGAGTGTGTTGTATGTAAAGGAGACTGTACAGAAGGAGAGCAGCATGTAATGATTAATCATACTAGAGAGTCTCTTGAGTGTGTGGATGAATCTTGTTTTATGGTGGACGTGATATGTGCTGGAGGTGGAGGTGGAAGTAGCTCAGTAGCAAGGGTAAGGAGTGGTCGGAAGAAGTTTAGGTAGTTGTTGCCTCTCCTTACATGGAGAGGGCTCTCTCTCTCTCTCTGAGCTAAGGTGGCCTTATGTGCAGCATGCTTTAGAAGTGTAATGCTGTACAGTAGTGAAGGAGGAGGTTATTTGTAGCCTCAGTCATACAGATGAGAATAATCAGATGGATGGGTAGTGTGCCCTTGAATGACAGGCCTGGGGGCATCAGTATTGCAAATGAAGAGTTGAGAGGAAGAATGAGATGAATGTAACAGTGATGTGATGAGAAGGGATGGATTGAGATAATTTCAACATACGGAAAGGATGGAGGATGACAACAAGGTGAGAGATATTAATGTGCAGGGTGAAGTTGTGAGAGGCAGACTGTTTAAGACTTGAGACGGTCGTACATTGTGATATCAGGGATAAGGGACTAACTGAAGAGGCTGCTAGAGATCGAGCAGGGTGGAGAGATGCCATTGGGTGACCAAGGTCATTGCATGCAAGCATGTTGAGTGTTTAGAAACAAAGCAAAATTAAATGAATCATAGGTGAGCATAATGTAAGATAATCATTTACTTCAATATGAAAGTCATAGAATATTGAGAATGCTTAAAAATTCCAACAGTGAGGCCAACTGAGATCAATGAAAAAGATGTATACGTGTGTGAAAGTTTCTTGGACGAGATGAACCACCGTGTGAGCCCCTTGCAAACTGCACTCCGCAAGTTCAAACTCTCACCACTAGTCAATCAGGATGAACTATACTTCTTCAGAAAGACCATCAATCTGCATAAGGTAATCAGTAAGTTTTGTGGTGAAAGACCAGTAATGTGTGTTTCCAGGCTGAGTAAGTTCAGTAACCATATCTTAACAGGCTGTAATTGAATGTACAGTAAGACCTCACTATAACGGACTAATTGGGGCCCAACCCATTCCGAAAAATGCGAAATTCTGATAAAAGCGACATCCGGACTTCCCTCTGCTAATCCAGACTTTTTCCGATATATCAGACATTAGTCCGGATCACACAAATGATTTTTAAACTGTTCTGACTACCATTGATGTACTGTACTGTGTTATAACTTCACTACATTAATCAGATGGTAAAGTATATATAATAATACTGTACTGTACACTGTCAAACATGTCTTTTATTTACCTTATTGTGGTGAACATTGCTGAAGTGGTCAGGCAGTCTGGACTGCGTCTGGGTTTATCAGACTTTTTCCGATATATAGGATTTTAGTCTGGTAGCTCCTCAAGTCCGATAAAAGCTAATTCCACACTATTGAAGCCCGTTATATCGAGGTTTTACTGTATATCCACTTGCTCTGATTATTTCTTGTCTTGTTGCTATGTTCTATGTGTCTTGGACTAGCCTTTATATATGTGTGTGTATATATATATATATATATATATACATACAGTATATTTATACACACACACACACACACACACACACACACACACACACCACAAATTGACTTAGGACATACACACAGAATTGCTGTGGGAGAGTTGTCTGCCTTTGCTTTGTGTTTCCACCTCTACCAAGTGAATTTTTTGGGCAAGAAGTAACTGGCAACTCCTCTGGTGTTGGCAGGAGGTGGTGAAACACTCAGCACGTTAGTGCTTGCCCAAAGCAAGTGTGGGAGTATATGTTCCCGTCGCTTCTAGCTTGCATCTCCCTCATTTTTCGTATGCATTACTGTTTGCTCTGTTATTTTCCTAGAGTCGATTTATCATGCCTGGAAAGTACTGCTCAAGGGATGAGAGGGTCCATATCATTGCATGGAGGCAGGATAATGTCCCTATCAACACGATATGTGAACATACTGGACGCGCAAATTCAACTGTCATGAAGATTCTTGCTGCAGCGTGCAGCCAGCCACCTGATATCGTACCAGAGCACAAGCATGATGGTGGAAAGAAGAGGATGACTTCCAGAGGTACAGATACGCTTCTGAAGAGGGAAGTAATCAAGAATCCATGACTGACAGCAGCAGAATTGAAGAGAATGCATCCTCAGCTGTTACATCTCAATTCGAACTCTCTAACACCGCTTGTAGAAGGAGCTGGGTTTGCCAAGCTGCACCGCAGCCAAGAAACTGCTTCTCATTGACCGGGTGAAGAAGCAGCGCATTCAGTTTGCCAAGAAGTATGCACGCTGGACATCGGATGAGTGAAGAAGTTATGTTTTCCGATGAAAGCACATTTCAAGTGTTCCAGGTGAGTTCTGCCAAGGTTCGTCGCCCTGCCTCCTGTAGTTGATATGACCCTGCTTAAACAGTGCCGACTGTTAAGCACCCACAGTCAGTAATGGTATTGGGGTGTTTCTCAGGTGAAATGGGAAGGGGAGGCCTCTACTTTCTTCCTAAGAACTTGATTATGAATGGTGGCCGGTACATTCAAGTTCTGAAAGATCATTTGTTAAACTTTTTTGCTGTTCATGGGTGTGACTTTTTCATGCACGATTCAGCTTCATGTCACAAGTCAAGAAAGGTGACAAAATGGTTTCAGGATAATCGGATTGAGGTCCTCGACTGGCCTGGCAACAGTCCAGATCTAAATCTGATAGAAAACTGCTTGGCAAAGATGAAGAAAATCATGGAAGAGAAGAAGACACCCAATCTGGACAACCTCAAGACTGGACTGACAGATGTTTAGTGCAAAGAAATGTCCTTAGATTACTTTAGAGATCTAAGTGATTCTCTGCCAAAATGCATCCAAATGGTCCTGAAAAACAAGGGAGACATGATTTCATATTAATGAATGGCATTTCATGAACAAACATTATGATATACTATGATTTCTGTGTTTTTTAATACTTTGTGGGGGCGGTCCTAAGTCAGTTTGCGGTAGCTGTATATATAGATGTATACATATATATATATATATATCTATATATATATATATATATCTATATATATTTATCTATCTATATATATATATATATATATATATATTTATCTATCTATATATATATATATATATATATATATATATATATATATCTATCTATCTATATATATATATATATATATATATATATACATACATACATACATACACCACTCGTCAAAATTATCAAGCGCCTACCGCTGGGTGCACAATACTTATGGCCAAAAAAGAATCACCCATTTTTGGTAGTAAAAATTGAGCCACAAGTTTGCGGCGCTAGCATGACGTCACGGTAGCCTGAGGCCTTCCGACGCGCTGGTTGGTTCCTGCCTCAGTTGCCCACGGGCTGCCTGAGAGAGAGGAACTCCGCCGCGTCTCCCTCTCTTTTCGCTCCCTTTTTTACCGAGTGTCCCGCAGTGTTTTGGCTTTCGCCACTTTGTTATGGCACCTACCCGTGAACTGTTGAGTGAAATCATATCCCAAATCACTGCTCTAAAGGAGGCAGGCCACCAGACAAAGGAAATTAGTGAATTGGTTGGTGTGGCTCGATTGACAGTGCGTAGGTGGTGCCCGCGGTTTCAAGTGGAAAACAGTGGTGACATTCCCACAAAGAAACCGTGGTCTGGTAGGCCTAGGAAAACTTCCCCAAGGTCTGTTAATGTTTTAAAACATGCAGTGGAGTTTAATCCTCGTGTGAGTGCAAGGAAAATAAAGGAGAGCAACCCAGAAGTGTTTGGTGAGGTGTCTGTGCGCACAGTGTCTCGTAGGGTCCATGAACTTGGTTACATAAGTCACAGGCCTGTGAGAAAGCCTCTTCTCTCTAGCAGGCAGCGACTTCGTAGGCTTGCCTTTGCTAACAGATATCTTAACTGGGGTGAGGAGCAATGGTTGTCAGTGTTGTGGTCTGATGAGGCAACGTTTAGTGTCACCTGTAACAGAGGAGCACGTGTGTACTGGCGCAAAGGTAGTGACCCACTTGACCTACGGTATGTTGAAAGCATAGTTAAACACCCTGATTCACTCATGGTATGGGTTTGTTTTTCTGGTCAAGGTTTGGGGAAGCTTGTTGCGCTTCCCAAGAACATTAGAGTGAATCAGGATGTTTACCTGGAGCTTCTGTGTGATCATTTACCAGACTGCTTCGAGCTCACAGGTGCACGAGTGTTTCAGCAGGACGGTGCACCTGCTCACAAGGCCAAATCAGTCACCAATTGGCTTTGTGATTGCGAGGTATCATTCATGAAAGACTGGCCAGGAAATAGCCCAGACCTCAACCTGATTGAAAACCTCTGGTACCTCGTAAAGAAGAATCTCCAAGGGAAGGACGTGAGCTCTCTGGCTAAGCTGGAAGCCGCCATTCGTGACTTCTGGGACAAAATACCCCTCCAGCACCTGAGGAACCTCGCCCTTTCACTTCCAAGACATCTCAGGTCCATGAAGAAGCATAAAGGATACCCTACGAAGCACTAAAGGTAAATAAAATGCATTATTTATATGTTTTTTCAGTGTTGAAAGGTTTGTTTCGTAGGAGGGACGCAGGGCGCTCGATACTTCTGACGAGCACTGTAGGTCCCAATTAACACGCCTTCATGGTGGATGTGCGAGCACGCACTAATTGAAACACATAACTTATGGGGAAAAATTCATTTGGTGGATGAGTGACGCCAACTTTAGGGGTTAAACTTTTAAACACTGACATTTACCCTAGTACTAAATAATAGTATACGTACATACACGTACACGTGTACACACACCCTCGATGAGCTGGTCTAAACCAGTTTGCTGCCCTCCTACTCTCTCAGTCTCTTGTGTAAATAATACGAAGCAGTATGCACACAAATCGCACTAAAATCATACTAGAGTGGCTGAAAGTGTTGTTTTATATTATACTGTGAATTACTGTGATAAAATACAAGTGATTCAGTGATATTTTTGCTATAATCAAAGAAGTCATATGCTAAGAGCATTAGCAAGCGAACATTTTTGCGGCTGCAAACTGTGCAGCTATTCTCTTAAATAACTCATGACATAATATCAATAAGTTTTATAAAAGGAAGGGGTAATAAAAGTCATTCATGAAGTTTTATAAAGTTTGTAATGATTTTCCTGTTAACACTAGTTTTGCTAAAGTCTATCGTATCATCATCATCATCATCCAGACCTCCTTTCCCACCCAAGGGCAGGGTGAGGAGTGGCAATGCCCAGACAGCCCAAAATTGCCCAGTCCAATGGGCCACGCTTCCATTCACTCATCATTCAAGCCCCCGGAATCCTGGCTCTATCGAATACGCCAAAAACATTCACCACGTTCTGTAGCTTCACATATTGTATCCAACAGAGTCAATCCAGACGCTGCCACGTTAAAAAGGGGTGCCAAAAATCCCTGATCATGCACATCTCCTCACAAAATTCATCCAGCCAGCTCGATCTGTCAGTTCCCTGTCCTCACCGACTTCCAAACCCCTCTTCCTCACACAATTCATCCACCATATCTCTCCACCTTCTCCTTAGCCAACCTCGCCTCCTTCCTCCTTCGAATCTGCTCAGGTATACCTTCTTCACCACTCTATTGTTATCCATTCTCTCCGCATGACCATACCATCACAGTACACTCTCTTCAATTCTGGTGTCCACTGACTTCCTCACTCTGCATCTTTCACGAATCACATTATTTTGTATCCTGTCCACCCTCTGTACTCCTCATACATTCCTCAGCAGTCACATCTCCACTGCTCTTACTCTTGACTTTTCATTTTCATGCCACACCATAGTCTCACATCCATATGTTAAAGTTGGCACTAACACTCCTTCACGTAAGCCTCGTGCAGCTGCAGCACTCAAGCCTCTGTTTCTTATCAAGGCCTTCATTGCACCAGCTACTTTTCTTCCTTGTGTCACTCTACTTTCAACTTCTTTTGCACATTTTCCTCTCTTTTCTATCACTGTACCCAGGTATTTTAACTCTCACCAATTACAGTCTCTCTCCATTCACCGTTTCATTGCACTGGGAGTCACCTTCTTTCTCAATAACCATCACTTTACTCTTTTCTACATTTACTGTCAAGGAACGACACTTACAGACATCAGCAAAACTCTGCACTAGCCTACTAAGTTCTTGTCCGGTACCTGCAAGGAGTACTGCATCATCAGCATACAACAAATTTGAGATATTCCATCCATCACCATCCATTACCAATGCCATCCCTCTCTCCATTACTCGTATTCTCACTTCTCTCATCACCCCATCCATACATACATTGAACAACCATGGGGACATCACACAACCTTGTTGCATGCCCACACTGATTGTGAACCATTCACTTAGATGCCCATTAACCCTGGCAAATGCTTCACTACCATCATAAAAACTCTTGACGGCACCTAACAGCTTACTCTCTACACCGTACACGTGCTAAACTTTCCACAATCCTTCTCTGTCCACTTTGTCATATGCTTTTTCCAGATCCATGAATGCCATAAACACCGTATGGTCCTTCTCACAAGCCATCTCTACTATCTGTCTTACTGCAAATATTTGGTCCACACATCCCCTGCCACTCCTAAAGCCACCCTGTTCATCACTCACTAGGACTTCTGATATCTCTCTTACTTTCTCTATAATAATTCTTCCATATACCTTCCCTACCATACTTTCTAAGCTCATGCCACGATAATTCTTGCACTCACTTCAGTCACCTTTATTTTTGTACAGGGGTACAATCACAGCCTTTTTCCACTCTGCAGGCACAGTTTCACTCATCCATGCCTTCTTACATATCTTCACCAAGCACTTCATTCCATTCTCTTCACTACATTTAAGCATCTCTGCTTACACCTCATCAACCCCAGCTGCTTTCCCATTTTTCAGCCGCTTCACAGCACTCTTCACCTGCGCGAGTGTCATGTCTCCTGGCATTGCATGCCTTCTCTGCACACCCCCAAAACCAATCATGTTTACAGCTGCTCTGCCCTCTCTATCCCCATTCATCAGGCTTTCAAAATATTCTTTCCATCTGATCCTTACTTCATCTCCATGGGTTAATAATCTACCACCTGCATCCTTCACACCATCCCATTTCTTACCGCTTTCACTTCTACATTTCCACACCTCTTTCCAGAATAACTTTCTATTTTCAGAGTAGTTTGCATTCATTTTTCTTCCTAGATCCTCATTTACCTCCTTTTTCCTCTTCACTAGTCTCTTTACGTACTTCTTATTTCAACTGAACCCCTATCCTGTAACCACTTTAGCCACTTCTTCCTCTTTTCCTCCACCGCTCTCTTTACCTCCTCATCCCACCATGCCGTACCTTTCTTCTTTGTTGTTACTCTTGCCACACCACATACCACTTTAGCATTCCTAACTAAGCAATCCCTATATGCATTCCACAATCTGTCCAGATCCATTTCATTCCAATTCAGTAGTTCTAACTCGTCCTCTACTTTGGTCCTGTATTCATCTGCCATTTCTTTGATCCTCAGCTTCTCAACTTTCAGTCTTTCTCCCTGACTGCTTCTCTCTCTCCTGATCCACCTCACTCCTTTCAGCTTGATCTTGCATACCACAATTATATGATCTGGCAGACCTCCACATCGTCCTCTCACAGCCCTTGTATTAGTAACCATTCCCATCATCGACCTCTCTACTAGCACGTAATCAATCAGGCTTCTTTCAACACGATCCCCATTCCCTTTATACCATGCATATTTATGTGCATCTCTGTGTTTGAAATACAAATTACAAATGCACAACCTCCTCTCCTGACACATATCCTTTAGTCTCTTGCCATTATCTTTTTCTCCTTGTACTCCATAGCAACCCATTATGTCATCCTCAGGATCAGTGCCTACTTTTCCATTCATATCCCCCATCACAATCACTTTATAGCTCCTGGGCATTTCTCCCACTACTTCACCCAGCTCATCCCAAAACCTGTCTGTCCTCACATGGTGCATATGCTACAGTCATTGCCACTTTCACCTTCTCAAACTTGAACTTGACATACATACTTCTCGAGCTAACACATTTGTAGTCTCTCTTATTCCACTCTGCCACACGTCATTCATCAACAAAGCAACTCCTTCCTTGCATCATCCTTGCCCATTCATTCCTGATCTTACACATTTCACACCCTCCCACTCCTCCACTTCGTACCCTTTCACCTTCGTTTCACGCAGTGCCATCACAGCATATCTCACACTCTTGAACACATTCACCACTTCCACCCTCTTGCTCTCCTCATTCACATCTCTCACATTCCACATGGCCACATGAGTCTACCCATTTGGTTGGGGCCCTGGGCAGGTATTGGGCCCTCCGAGGCTCTCCGAAACAACTGCCATGATTAAGTGATTTTGGATAGGGGAATCTGGGGGACACTTAACCTGCCAGAAACCCCAGTTATATGGTTACCACCCAGTGTAGTAAATGGTTTCCTGGGTACAGGAAACCATTTGGCTTGTCTCTCAGTGTAGAGATCACTGGCTAGAAGTGTTATTTGTTTTATTTATTATTATTGTAATTATTGTGATGAGGTAACGTGGCAGGAATCCTAATTTGTACGGAAAAAAATCTTGTGGTTTGGTGGAAATATCCACCTCACTGGGGTCTTTCCGGTGTCAGACGTTCATAACACACCTTGTATTCTCTCAAATCGTTCTCAGGGCTTGGAGTGCATACGGACATGCAGTTTGTTGCAAACGATAGTAGAAAGATTGAAGTTTGGCTGACAAGAATATTAGCTCTTAAGATTATGGATAAGTGGGATAAAACACGAGTTGAAAACACACCATTTTTTCCCCATTTCTCCTCACTGACCTGCAGCCATACTGTAGGGTTAAGGTGTCTGCAGCAGCCAACATTCAGCTGATCTGCATTATGGAGAGCTCTCCTGGTGTTTCTGGTGTTGCCTGCATCAGTGTAACCTCCTCTTGTCTCACGTCCTGTAATGCTCGATAGATGCTTCAGTAATCACATCTTCTGAGGTGGCTGCACCAGCATTGTTAATATGAGACGTTGTGGATATTAAGAGACAGCTTGCACTATTTGGGAATTGCACTATTTGATCACGCGCTAATTGGGACCCTGGTATATATATATCATTCATCCATCCATCATACAATCTTACGTTGTCCCTTGAGGAGCGTAGGAGCCCGGGGCTTAGCAGTTGGTCCTGACATTTAAGATGAGAGTGACCACCCTCACTCATCCCTGAGTGGCATTATGTGAGCAATAAACCCCAACAACCCCTTGGATATAAACCTTCACCAGCTCAATCCGATTGGAGCACAATAATTGCCTACTAAACCACCAGGCGCCAAAATTTGGTTGTATGGTTACCACCCAGCATAGTAAATAGTTTCCTGGTGTACAGGAAACCATTTGGCTTGTCACTCAGTGTAGAGTCACCCATAGGCAGAAGGAAGAGGAAAGAATGAAGGAATGAAAGACAGAAGAGGGAGTGTAAAGTTATCCTTAGGCAGAAGGACGAGGAAAGAATGAAGGAAAGAAAGATAGAAGAAATATATATATATATATATATATACACACACACACACACACACACACACACACACACACATACTCACTAGTTTCGTAAAATATACATTATCGAATAGGAATTTCACGATGCAAAGGAATGTTCCTCTGCAAGGAGTCTCGCAATTTTACTAAGAGTTTCGCGAGCCCCAGTGGCGAGTGATCGTATGCATATGCTTCTCCTCTGTCACTTGTTCACAACATTGGTGAGCTTGATGAGCTTCCACTGGATTTTGAGGGCTCTGACGTTGAGGCATCGGGAAGTGGTGGTGTGGGGGACTCAACAGCGATGGCAGGGAGCAGTGAGGAGGGCAGGTGGGGTAAACATATGCTTTATTTGAGGCAGTAGAAGCACCTTACCAGTTCTATTCCTAGTCCCTAAGTTTGTTTTCTGTATTTTTCTTACTATTTTCAGGTTGGAAAAGTACCTTTTCCTGCTGAAAATTTTTTTTTTTTATCATGTTCCTTAAGCTGTACCAATGATTGTTTACAGCTTAATGGAAGAAGTCTTACTCATTGTATTGAAAAGGTGGATTTCAGTTCCCAACTTCCTAACTGGATGACAGGTTAGGTTAGGTTAATTATTATTTTTTTTTTTTTTTTTTTTTTTTTTTTTTTTTTTTTTTGAGGAAGAAGGAACCAAATGCCACGAGCCCACAATAACTGTTCCTTCCAAGAGAAAAACGAAATACTGTACAAGAGAGAGCCAAATTCAAGATCCAATCATTTTGAAATGCTTGGACACACTGCGTTTGAAAGACTGGAGATCATAGGAAGCAGGAAATACAGACAGCAGGAGACAGTTCCAGAGTTGACCTGTTGCATAAATGAAGGACTGGGAATAATGGTTAACTCTTGCATTAGAGAGTTGGACAGAAATGGAATGAGAGTTTGCTGCTAGACAGGTGCTACGCGCACATCGTAGAGGTGGAGGAACGCATACAGACAACTCAGAGGAGCAGTGACCATTGAAGTTGCGATAGAAAAGAAATAAAGATGCAACAGTGCAGTGAAGTGACAGAGGTTGAAGGAGTCAGTAAGAGGAGGAGAGTTAATGAGACGAAAAGCCTTTGACTCCACCCTATTGAGAAGAGCTGTATGTGGGGAGCCTCCCCCCATATGAGAGTTGTACTCCACACAGGGGGGAGGAGGATAAAACCCATGTATAGAGTCAACAGTTGTGCAGGGGTAAAGAAGGAACGGAGTCGGCTTAGCACACCTTATCTCTTGGAAGCAGATTTTACAAAAGATGTAATATGATCTTTCCAAGACACGTCCCGAGTAAATGAAACCCCAAGCATGTTCAAGGATGATGCAGGATTAAACTTAATATTATTAAACATTAGTGGGTACACCTGTGGAAGATTTTGTTGGATTGATAGGTGTAAAAACTGTGTCTTTGATGCATTAAAAACAAGATTATTTTTACCCCAGTCAGAGATACGAGCAAAGTCAGACATTAGGTGTGCCATAGCCTCGTCCCTTGTTTGTTGAAGTTACTGCTGAGATGGGCGTTGTGGGAACTGAATGGAAAGGTGAAGGGTGGAGTCATCAGTGTATGAGTGGATAGGGTTAGATGTACAGCTTAGAAGGTCATTGATGAATAAGAGGAAGAGAGTTGGTGATAGTACAGAGCCCCGAGGACCACCGTTGATAGATCTCAGAGAAGAACAATGGCCGTCTACAACAGTGGCTATAGAACGACCAGAAAGGAAGCTAGAGATGAAGGCAAAGATAGAAGGATAGAAACCGTGAGAGGACAGTTTGGAAATTAAAGGTTTATGCCAGACCTGATCAAAAGCCCTTGAGATGTCAAGTGCAATGGCAAAGCTTTCACCAAAGTCCCAAACGGAGGATGACCAGGAGTCTGAAAGGTAGGTGAGATGATCACCAGTGGAGTGTCCCTGACAGAACAGAACCCATACTGACAATCAGAAAGAAGGTTGTGATAGGAAAGATGCTTTAAAATTTTTCTATTTAGAATTGACTCGAAAACTCTTGAGGTACAGGATGTTAAAGTAATTGGACGATAGTTAGAGAGTTGGGAATGGTCACCCTTCTTTGGGACTGGCTGAATGAGAGCATATTTCCAGCAAGAATGAAAGGTACAAGTTGATAGACAAAGACGAAAGAGTTTACCTAGGCAGGGTGTAAGCACAGAAGCACAGTTCTTGAGGACAACAGGAAGGACTCCATCAGGCCTATATGCCTTATTAGTATTGAGGCCTGTGATGGCAGAAAATAAGCAGCTGAAGAAATTTTAATGTCAGCCATGAGGAAGTCAGAGGGGGGAAGTGATGGAGGAACAGCACCGGAATTGTCTAAAGTGGAATTGGAGGAGAAAGTCTGAGTGAAGAGATCTGCTTTATCCGTAGAAGAAATAGCTACAGAGCCATCAGAGTAGAAAAGAGGAGGGAAGGATGATGAGGTAAAGTTGTTAGATAGGTTTTTGGCAAGGTGCGAGAAGGAGGGGAAGAATTTGAGTTGGAGAGTTGAGAGCATTTAGTACGAATGAAATTATTTTCAGCAGAGTGAAGAACGGACTTAGCACGATTCCGGACAGATTACAGCTGACCAGTCAAACGAGTTGATGCAGTGGAACATAGCTAATAACAACAGGGGAAACAAATTTTGCGTGAAATGTTCATTTACCACCCCAGCAGTGTTCAGAAGAATATAACAAACTATCAGGAAGAAGAAGAATTGATTTGCTAAGGTGCTTGTACTGCCACAAATAAAGTACTGTATATGCTTACCGGCAGGTGGTAACTAACCACCGCACCCAGCCTTGGAACTCATCTCCTAGCCTCATCCAGCAGTTCAGCCTGTGTGTCAGTGTTAGTCGAGTCTTTAGTATTACATCGGTAATATAATATATTTCTGATTAACTGTATGTAGTTTAGGGTAGGGGTATTGTATCATGAATGGGTAGCTAATGGGGAATGAGGTGGCTAACCCTGGAGGCAATTACAACTTATTACATGTAACGTATATGCACGAGTTTTGCAAGTTTTAATTTTGTGGCGCGATTGTGGTACCAGTTAGGTGCAAAACTAGTGTGTATGTATATGTATGGTATATATATATATATATATATTCTGATTGCTTTAATAGTTTGTTTAGTTAAAAGATTGCCTTTTCTGTTACATACATCAGAAGCATTATGAAAGTTTTTTATACAGTAGCTGTTTGTCAAATTTTTTATTGCATGATGTTACAAGGAGTGACCATGTATTAGAAGACATAGTAAAGCATCTTGAATGTGATGTGTTTGTAATAATTATAAAGCTGGCAAAATGTTTCGTCTGAGTTGAGGAAGCAATCTTGTATCAGAATGGAACCTTGAGGTGAAACAGAAGCCACAGGATACCATTCATTAACCCCTTTTGTATGATGGTATGTTTTACCTATTTATTCTTGCCATCTCCTGACAGTTTATTCATCTTTTGTGATACCTTGTGTAGTGAACATGTAGATAAAGGCTGTCCTGCATCTAACTCCCCAAGTTCAAAAAGTCACCCAAATCTGAATATACTTGTTTGGTTGTAGTGTGAATGTAATGCAAAATATGGTATCATACCAAAGGGGTTAAAGATTTGAATTCTTATGTACTTAATGTCATAATCAGGGTGCTGGAGTGTGAATTTTGTCAAGTTACCTTTAGTGTATTTTTCTTTTCATAGATATTTTCTTGCAGTAATTAACAGGTTGAGTAGCATACTGTTTTAGTGCATGCAAATGTACTGTATCTGAATACGGTATGCATTTCTTTATACATTTTAAAAGCAGTTTCAACTAGTGCAGTTGCTTTTTTAATGCTCATTTAGGGCTAAATTTTGCCTGCATTTTGTAGTGATATATGTACATTGTCTATATATGAGGTGCGTGACACTGAGGTGACATAGATAGCAAATTTGTACTGTTAAGGTTTGCAAATACCCCCCTTCCCTCCCCTCAACAAATCATCCAGAGATTGAAAAAAAAAAGGGGGGGGAGCAAGATTCAGTGATTATGATGAGAAATAAATTATGACAAAAATAAAGCCTGGCAGCATTAAATCATTATTATTTATAAAAAAAAAATCAGAGGGCCCCCAAGGGGGGAAGTGCACCAGCCATTAGCCAATACATATCTAACACGGCCTGGAATATGACCTCAACCTTGACGTCTATCTATCTATCTATCCAGCCCGGCGCCCTAATCCTGCATAGGGTGGCCGCAGACAAAACACCTCCAAGTTGCTCTGTCACCCACCATTTGACTACCCTCCCCCCAACTCACTCCCCCCCTCCCTCATATACCTCTCAACTCCATCCCTCCACCTCATCCTCGGTCTTCCCCTCTCTCTCCCTCCCTCCACCTCACTTACATAGACCCTCTTAGTCAGTCTTTCATTCTCCATTCTCTCCACATGTCCAAACCACCTCAGTGTATTTCTCCTAATCTTCTCAACCACATCCACATCCACCCCACACTGTTCCTTCACTTCTTCATTCATCAACCTCTCTCTCCATATCACTCCACATGCTCCTGTCAGATAACCCATTTCCACTGCTCTCACTCTTGACTTGTTCCCCTCTAGCAAGGTCCATGCCTGACTTCCATATGTCAGGGTAGGGATCACAATACCATCATGCAGTGATACTTCATACTCACCTCCCTATTTCTCATCACTGGTTTCAGTGAACCAACAACCTCACTTCCATGTTGTACCTTTTCAAGCACTTCATCCCCAGGACTTCCATTCTTACTCATCACACTACCCAAGTACTTGAATGCACTCACATTCTCCATATCCTTACCATCCAACCTCACTGTGCATTCTGTGACTTCATTCCTCTCAAACACCATAACTTCACTCTTGTTTACATTAACTTTCAGATTCCTCTTCCTACACACTGTCCCAAATTCATTCACTAAACCTTGCAACTCCCATTCGTCTTCACTTAACAATTCTGTATCATCAGCAGACAGCAACACCGAAATCTTCCACATCTCACCCTCATTCATTAGAGCCACCCCCACATCCACTGCCCTACCTTGCACCTCTTTTACAACCCCATCCATGTATATATTAAACAGCCATGGAGACATCACACAACCCTGTTTCAGTCCCACATTGAGATCAAAGAACTCGCTCAGCCCACCATCCACTTTCACTGTAGCCCTAGTTCCTTCGTACATACTCTTCACAGCATTCAACAATTTTCCCTTCACCCCATATATTCATAATACCTTCCACATACCTTGCCTATCTGTTCTGTCATAAGCTTTCTCCAAGTCCATGAAGGCAGCATACACTTTCTTTTCATTCTGTAGATACTTCTCCTCAACTTACTTTCACCAATTTTGAACTTGTGGGAGATTTTCGTCCTTACTACCCACTTGTAAAATTTTATGTTGATATGAAGTGGTTGCGAAGTTATCTTAGTAACAAATACATTGACCATGACCAATTTTCTCCATTTTTGAAATTGTAGGAGATTTTCATCCCTACTACACACCTGTAAAGTTTTGTGATGATGTCTTGAGCAGTTGCAGAGTTATCATGCTAACAGACAGACAGACAGACAGACAAACGTAAAACGACACTCGAAGGAGATTTTCATTCCAACTGCACACTTGTAAAATTTTCTGATGATATCTTGAGCGGTTGCGAAGTTATCATGGTAACAGACACGCAGACCTTGACCTACTTTCACAAACTCATGATCAGTTTTTTCTACATACCCGGTAGGTGGTGGCGACCATCATCAACTCGCTTGGCGTATTGCTGCCTGCCTTTATCATTCTTTTTCTGTGCCTGCCCTCCCATCTTCCTTTTTCTACCATCTTTTCTGTCACTTCTTATTGCGTTTCTTTCCTTTACAGGTGGCTTTACGTGAGTGACAAGCCTATTGGTTTCCTGTAAGCCTAGAAACCATTTACAAAGCTGGGTGGTAACCATATAACCAAACCACATGTGCTCCCTACGTGTCAGGAAGTGGGCTGGTGGAGGGTTAGTGCCCCTCCCCGTAAAAGAACTAACTCAAAGTCAAATGGCCACCCCTTACGGTATTATGGCATCTGGCAGTAGATAGATAGATAGATGTTGTGATGATATTTTGAGCGGTTGTGAAGTTATCATGCTAACAGACGCAGACACACAGACACAAATTGAAAACAGCACCAGCTTCGCTATTGTGGCTGAAAAAATAAAAATAAATAAATAAATAAATTGGCATGTCACATGCAGTATCAGGCACCTTGTATAGCCAGGCATATTTTTTGCCTCCTTTCTCCACTTATTCCCTGTGCCCCCTTGTGTGCTTTCAGTCGGACTCAACTTTGGTCACCGTCAAGAAGCAGCCACACAGCTATGTAAGTTGATGGAGTGATTGATGATATGGGTACCTTTATGAGAAATTAAAAAATTTCCAAAGCATGCTCTTTCTTATGCCAGGAAATGTGTTCAGAGAAAGCAGTAGTGGTGGAGCTTAACTTAGAGGTAAATATATTCAGTGAAGGTATTTGTGGTGGAGCCTAAACTCAAGAGATAAATATATACTGTGAAGGTATTTGTGGTGGATCATAACTCAGAGCTCTAGTATAGTAGGCTACACGTTGGAGAACTTAATTCATCACATGGATGATGCTAGTGGTAGGTTGTGACCATCATCCAGTCTTGATGTACTGCTGCCTACTTCTTCCTTCACCCTGATCTTTTTTTTTTTCTGTCTGTCCTCTCTCCCTATTTCTCCCATTCTTCTTGTCAATTTTTATTATTATGTTCTATTTTCCACATCAGGGGGCTCTGCACCTAGTGAAAGGTTATACAGGAAACCATTTACAAGACTGGATGGTAACCATATGACCAAGTAATGAATGATGTGGAGCCTACCGTGGTTCCCCTGTTAACTGGATGAAGAGACGCAGATACGATGTCCATCCTGGAACCAAACATCCACATTCTTCCCTGTGCCTAGCTGTGGCGAGGCGCAGTCTGCTACAAGGAAACACCAGTTTGCTGCATGGAATGGGCCTGCAGGGGTGGTTGCTTGCCTGCAGTCAATGGGTCTGCTCAGCCAGACATACCATGGTTACGCAACATCAGTAACATTTCTACTGAATATTGTAGTTTACTTAATCTTGGAGGGATCTTCTGCAGTAAAGAGGTTAATAAGGAGTTACAGTAAAAGTCCTATTATTCGACAGCTGATTATTTGGTAGATCTGGCAGTTTTGAGAAATAGTCCAATTTACGAAAATCACTGATTGTTCGGCAAATGTTCAGAATCATCCGGCAGTCCAGGAAGTGTTATCTGTGACTTTTAGGCCTAATGTTTCATTACACTTCTGTATGTTCACTAATTTCTATATTTTTTTCAAAATCAAGTATAGTACTGTATTGCTTACAATATTGCACAGTATCATACAGTATAGTAACCACCCCCACCAAATTAGCAAGGGTTACGTTCCAAGCCCCTTCGCTAATTCTTGAAATTCGTTCATTCTTGATGCCTTCCTGAAAATGACATTTACCAGTAATTGCATAGCCCATGAACCACTGATACTGTAATGCATTACCCATAAATAAATGGTGCTTGTTAAATCAGGTTCCCCGTTGTTTTTAGCTGTACAGCTGTGACAGCTCTAGTATTTTTATTCCTCAGCATAATGGTGGAAGGGACTGTCCTGTTTAACTAAACCTAACCTAACTGAGTTTAACTGTACCTAATAATTTAACCAAACCTAACCTAACCTAAAGTCAGAAAAATACATAAAAATAAACTGGAGGAATATGAATTGCTAAGGTCTTTCTGATGAAAGTTACACGCACATTTAGCGCTCATTCTTTTGTTCGTTTTTGTGTTTAATGTGAAAGAGAGAGTATTGATGCAAACAGTAATGTATCCCAGTAACCCCTTAATAACCTCTGGCACTGAACAATCCTTTACAGTACCAATGTCAGTGATGTCAAGTTAGTGTGAGCTATAAAGAAAACCGAACAGTTATGGGGAGGGAACGAAGGTCACTGGTATGTTTACACGACTCTACGCTACGATTCCAAGCAGTCAGGTGGTCGGTTAATCTCAGATGTTTTTGCCCATTTGGTAAATACATCGTAACTTTATCAATTTTTCCGTGACTCATAGCGATATCATAGCATGGGTTTAGGAAGCTAAATAACAGATTGCTAGGTGAGCCAGACGATTATCTTGACATATTTAAGAAAAATAAATTGATTTCAGAAGAATGGACGAAACTTACTCTACATACTCAGAGATGGATTAAATTTCTTCCATTTTCTTTAAGATGTGAAGATAATTGTCTGGCGCACCTAGCAATGTGTTATTTAGCTTCTTAAACCCATCCTATGATATCTCTATGAGTCATGGAAAAATTGATAAAGTTACGATGTATTTACCAAATGGGCGAAAACGTCTGAGATTAACCGACCTCCTGACTGCTTGGAATCGTAGCGTAGAGTTGTGTAAACATACCAGTGACCTTCGTTCCCTTCCCATAATTATTCACAGTTTTTTCATAGCTCATTAACTCGACATCACTGACATCAGTACTGTAAAGGGTTGTTCAGTGTCGGAGGTTATTAAGGGGTTAATAGAATACATTATTGTTTGCATCAGTACTCTCCCTTTCACATGTAAACAAAAAAACGAACAAAAGAACGAGTGCTAAATGTACATTTAACTTTCATCAGAAAGACCTTACCAATTCATATTCCTTCACTTTATTCTATGTGATTTTCCGACTATTTTATTTTGTTTGGAAAAAGTACTGTATACAGTACTCACTCCAAACATATTTGTAATAATATAAGTAGTGATGAGTTCACCAATACAAGTGATGTACTGAGCTGATAGGTAATACTCCGTATCATTTCGGCCATCCAGGAAGTGTTATTTGACTCGTAGGCCTACTGTGTCATTACACTTGTATTTGTTAACTGATTTATATATACATTTCAGATTCAGGTATAGTACTCTATTGATTACAATATTGTACAGTATACAGTACTCTCTCCTAACACAGTTGTAATACCATAAGTGGTGATGACAGTGTTCACCAATATATTTAAGGTACTGAGTGGGTAGGTTTTTTTATTATTCGGGAAATCCAATTTCTCGGCATCATCCTGGTCCCATAGATGCCAAATAATAGGACTTTTACTGTAATCCTTATGATGGTATATCTCTGCATTACATTCTTATTACAGTAATTCAAGATCTTTTCATATGTAAGTTTATCTTACATCTGTCTATCTATCTATCCATTGCCAGATGCCTCAATCCCGTACAGGGTGGCCACAAACAAGTTGCCTCCACGTCGCCCTGTCCCCCGCGATTTCACTGCCCTACTCCCAACTTACACCTCCCTCTCTCATATACCTCTCCACCCCATCCCTCCATCTCATCCTTGGCCTCCCCCTCTCTCTCCCCCTCTCCACCTCACTCACATACACTCTCCTTATCAGTCTCTCACCCTCCATCCTCTCCACATGGCCAAACCACCTCATTGTGTTCCTCCTAACGCTTCCTATCACATCCACATCCACGCCACAACTCTCCTTTATATCTTTATATGTCTGCCTGTCTCTCCATGTGACTCCACAGGCTCCTCTTGAATAACTCATTTCCACTGCTGTCACTCTTGACTTGTGTCCTTCCAACAACGTCCAAGCTTCACTTCTATATGTTAGAGTTGGTATCACAATACTATCATGTAGTAACTTTTTCTTCTCCATGCCCTCTTCCCTGTTTCTTATCACTGCTTTCAAGAAACCAGGAACCTTTCTTCCTTGTTGTACCCTTTCAAGCACTTCACCCTCCAAACCTCCATCCTTACTCATCACACTACCCAAGTACTTAAACGTACTCACATTTTCCATTTCCTCACCATCCAACCTCGCTGTACATTCACTAACTTCACCTCTCTCAGAGACCATCACTTTACTCTTCCCTACATTCACCTTTAGATTCCATTTCTTACACACTCTCCCAGACTCATCCACCAAGCCATGCAGCTCCCCTTCGTCTTCACTCAACAACACAGCATCATCTGCAAACAACAGTACAGGGAGTTTCCAAACACTACCCTCTCTCACCAGGGCCACTCCAACATCCACTGCCTCACTTTGTACCTCTTTTATTACCCCATCCATGTACAGATTGAACAACCACGGAGACATGACACATCCCTGTTTCAACCCAACCTTCAAAGAAAAAAATTAACTCAGTTCATCATCCACACGCACTGCAGCCTTAGCACCATCGTACATACTCTTCACAGCATTCAACAACTTCCCATCTACTTCATGTATTCTTAATACTTTCCACAGTCCTTGTCTATCCACCTTGCCATATGCTTTCTCCAAATCCATGAAGGCTGCATACAACTTCTTTCCCTTCTCTAGAAACATTTCCACTAAAGATCAAAGAATGAATATCTGATCTACACAACCTCTTCCCTTCCTAAAGCCTCCCTGTTCTTCTCCAGCTAATTCTTCTGTTATTTCTCTAACTCTGTCAATAAGTATCCTACCATACACTTTTCCTATCACACTAAGCAGACAAATCCCCTTATGATTACCACACACTTCTTTCTCCCCTTTTCCTTTGTACAAAGGAATAATTATACCTGACTTCCGATCCTTCGGGACTCTACCTTCCTCCCAAGCCAATCTGCATAACTTCCACATCCATTCTACTACTATCTCCCCCATGCTTCAGCATTTCACCACACACTCCATCAATTCCTGGGGCTTTCCGCAATTTGACTTTCTTCATTGCTTCCACAACTTCTGTCCTACTGATTTCTTCCTGTCTTCTCACCTCCCTCCTCCTCCCAGCCATTCCCCAGCCACTTATACTCACATTACTTCCATCCTGTATGTTCAGCATTTCCTTAACGTGTTCTCTCCATCTGCTCACTTTTTCTCCCTTCTCCACTAGTAATATACCATTTTTATCTTTCACTCCCTTTCTTACTTCACTTCCACCCTGTCTTACTCACTTCACCTCTTTCCAGAACATTTTGTTACAGTCCCTCCACTTTACACTCAAATTCCTTCCAAGTTCCTCATCCACTCTTTTCTTACGCACTCATACTAATCTTTTTACCTCTCTCTTCCATTCAACAAATACCTGTAACTCCATCTTTCGCCTCTCAACTTCTTCCATGCCCCCATTTCTCATCCATTCATTGTATGCATTCTTCTTTGTGCCACAGCCTGTCTCACCTCTTCATTCCCCCGCTCTGTTCCTTTCACCCCCCCTCCGTCTCCTCTTCACCCCACACACCACATCACATGCTGCACATATTTCTTCTGTGCAAATCCTGCACACACCTTCCACGTCCCCCATCTGCCCCAATTCATATATAAGTAATCGTTCCTCAACTTCTCTCTTATATTCTGCCTTTTTCTCATCCTCTTGTAACCTTTCCACTCTCCTTGCAACTGCTCCTTCTTCCCGTCCTTTCCTTCTTCTGTTTCTCCATCTTACTTGGATCTTGATTCTGGCCACCACCAAGTAGTGGTCAGAAGGTTCACTCCCCCAACCCCTATAAGCTCTTGCATCCATTACACATCTTCACATCCTTTCATCCACTTACACATAATCAGTCATTGCCTTCCTTTCATTCAGTTCACCAACCACCTTTCTCATCACTCGCCATGTATACCTGTGGATCATTTTGTGCCAGAAGAGGGTATTGGGTATCACCAACCCCCTCCCAGCACAAATGTCCACTAACTCGCTGCCATTCTCATCTCTCTCAGCAGGCACACCCCACTCACCAACTCTCCCATCCACCTTCACATTCCCTACTTTACCATTCATATCACTGATCAAAAACACTCTCCCATTCCTTCCAAACTCTTCCATACACACTTCCACATTTCTCCAGAACTCTTCTCTCGCTCTGCTTGCACGATCTTGCGTTGGCGCATACATGCACACAATCGCCCACATTTGTTTTCCAACTTTCAGTCATACCCACACAATCCTTGACCCAACTGATCCATACTCTCTTATGTTCTTCTTCCATCTTTTACTCACAACAATACACACTCCTTCTTTTGCCCTCTCATTCTCACCTACTCCTGCACATATACCCCATCCACACATCCATTCTCTCACACTCCATTTAGTTTCAGTTACTCCACATACATCCACTTTCGCACCGTCAAGCACCTGGACAATCTCTCTCTCTTTCACCTCATCATTCGCGCCCCTTACATACCATGTTGCGATCCGTTCCATGTCCTTTGTCCAGTCCTTGCTTGTCATCTTTTAGTCAGTCCTTATCTGAGGCTTCTTGTTCGTCTTTTTAGCTGTTTTCCGGGGAGGGGCACTAACCCTCTGCCAACCCTTTTAGTAACCCCGTACGACAAGCAGGGATACTGGGGGAGTATTCTTGAAAACCCCCTTACCCCCATGGGTAGGGATTCATTGTAACACCATTTATGTAGCTGTCTAATGATACATTACTCCACCTATTTCTTGGTGTCCATCTTTTGCTTAGAACTCAGATATTTAGGGGATGCATTATGTCTATAGATTACAGTCTGTCAGTGCTATAATCAGAGGTATAGGCTTTAGAGTGAGGTAAGTGATAATATTGACAAATTTGGCATAGGCTTAGTTTTGTTTTATACCCTACTGTACATACATACTGTACTTCCACTTTAACAATCCCTTCCAGTTCAGATTTAATCTGCTTAAAAAGGAGTTGATGCTTCCTATCTGATTCTCACGTCATTATTGATGTAAACTCACTGCTGCACCATTGCGGCAGGTTGGGATGTGAAAATCTAAGGGAAACAATATATGGTGATCTCACATCATTACTTCTCAAACATTTTTTTTTTTTCCCCCAATAATCTGTTTCTCTTCCGCAATTGTCAGTATTTTTATCGTCATTTACACATATAATACTGTAAAGGCTTCCTCTTGCAATCTCATTCTAATTGCTGGTGTTGACTCCTTCACTTTTTTTTTTCTTTCTTTTTATGAATAGATGACAAGGTAAGAAATTATCTTCATTAACCCTATCACAGCCTGATGTCTACCTGAGCTGAATAAAATCATTTGAAGGTTAGAATAGAATATAAAGCACATGAATAGGTTGAAGGGGTTAACAACCTTTCATGGTGGTGGCTACCCCTGATGACCCCCTCCTGCCAAGGGCTGTCCCTTATTGCCTTTTATCATCTTAATTATAGTGCCTGCCCTTAATGACTCTCATCATCATAATTATTGCACCATATCACCCCTTATCATCTCATCATAATAGGTGATCATAATGGCCTCCCTTTCTTAATGACTGTCCCTAATGAGCTTCTTACTCCGGCATACTGTAGGAGTCATCACCACTGACCCCCCGTATGGATATGGAGTGTGAGGACTCCATGGATGGACCACCACCATCAGTAGCATCTGTTGACTCCGGCATCATCGCAGGCACACCTAAGACATCAAAGAAGCCTCCCAGTTCAGTATGTCTCTAACTGAAACCTTGTTCCCTCTTAGGACATCCCCACAACAGTGGCCATAGAGTAACTTATCTATTCATAATGAGACAGGAAAATCTCTAACTTTCTTGAAGTCAAATAAATTATGACAAGAATTCTAATAGTCCTAACTATTTCTCCTATCATTATATCATATTTCTGTATACTTCATGCAGATTAGCAGAACACATATCCTGCATAGATGACACCCACTCATCCCACCTGTCAAACACACATTATTGCTGGCCCTGTGACTTTGGATCAGTTTTTGTGATCAGACTTGTAGATGGTGTGAGCTGAGAAAGACCCACACAGAGAACAGTACTGTACTGCATAATTTAATCTTCTGATTCCATCCCACGGTTCCTGCAGACAAACAGAATTTTAAACATACAGTGGAATCTCCTAAATAGCGGATTCATAGTACACGGCAGCAGTTTGCAATATCAGCAACTTGCAGAAGTCACATGAAATTTGCAGATGCAGGCTCAAAAGTGCTTTTCTAATACCACATGTAATACACGCCACCATTACTTATAGCCCACGCATCTAGCTGGGCATAAACCATTCGTAGTCAGGCATGGCAATTACTAAACCAATCATGTTCAAGCATAGCACTTACCCTAAGCCAATCATAGCACTTCCCTCCCATGCCAAGCATGAAAGAGGCGTGCATTTGATGCCCTGGCGCCCGGCTCAGTGCATTGTCTCCTCTCTGCTGTTGGTGTGTGGTGACTGCCCAGTATTACCATATCCCATCGTAATCCTCCTAAGCCTACACCTTCTTTGAGGAAGGGGAAGAAGAAGAAGCCAACATTAACTTACACCCAAAAGTTAAATGTTATCAGGGGGATTGACGGTGGTGAGAAGAAAGCCAAAGTTACCCACCATTACAGGCTCAACGGGGTAATTTTTTCCCCAAGCGGGTGCGGTGATTCCACCTATATTATAACAGACTCATGATCTCAAGTAAATCTGTTACATATGCAACTGTGTTGAATTGGGACTGCAAGAAGTGAGTGAGAAAATAGAAAATACAGTTCTCCCCCCATATTCGCAGGGGTTAGGGAACACAGACCCCTGTGAATGGCAGGGATCTGCAAATTTTGGATGCTTCCCCCAGAAACTGCCCATACAGTATCAGATTACCCCTGTAAGCCTCTAAAAACCATGTTAGGGACCTGAAACCAGCATAAAACATCACAAACATATACTGTACTACTGTGTACGATACTTTAATAATAAAGTTGTTAATGAGTATGCTTATAAGAATTTAGGGTAATTTTGTTGCTGATGACTGCCACGGACTCCTGCGGCAGTGTGCACAAAGACCTTCAGCATCATTTCTGGGACCTGAAAGCAGCATAAAATGTCACAAACAATATGCTTAATGACTTTATAAAAACTGCAATAACAAATAAGTTTTTAATGGGTATGGTTGTAACTAGTTAGGATAAATAATGTTGCTGGTGACTTCCACAGACTCCTGTGGCAGTGTGCACCACATGCACACAGCAGCGTGAGTCCGGGGCAATCATCAGGTAAATACAGTAATTTGCCCCAACTTCGTATAATCATACCCATTAAATACAGAATTAACTCACCACTGTCTCTGAAGTTATGGTGGATGAACCCTGAAGACTTGTGTGACGATGATGGTGGTGATGATGATGATGATGACAATGTTGAAGATGATTAACCATGCAGTTACTGATGAGAGGTGATGCAAAGTGTAACTGCATGGCATGATGAATCTACTTGTGTGTAGACTCGCCGTCATCTCCACTGTTGTCATCTTTGCTGAGGGGCAGAGGATTGTCAAGGTCCACCACAGAGGCAGGTGGAGAGGATGCGACGTCAGGCTCAGGCTTAGGCTAAGGCACAGACAGAGGTGAGGTGGAAGGAGAAGTCTCTGGAATTAGAGCCCCCACAAACTCATGAAAGTTGCTAGGGTTTGCCAGATCGCTAAATAGTGTGGGGTCACTACCCGCCCAGAGTTAGTGTACCTTCCTTTAAAAAAATTGCTGTCGGGATTATTACTGATGCATAAAGCATTATACCAGTATTATATTCATCTTAGTTATTTTGCTGATCCTCTGAAAGATTTACGCTGAAAGTCCTTCACAGAGTTTGCTTTAGCCATGAAAGCTTATTGTGTGTGTTTGCATTCATCAGTTTTTCACCAACTGTTATGAATATCAGTTGTTGGAAAAACTTATCATACAGTTTCCAAAGATCGTGATCTTTCGCTTGGCAAATCCTGACATGAATCTATCCATTATACACATACTAATAGTAAGAATTGTATGGCCGAATCTTACGGGGCCGAGATCAGCGACCCGAATTTTTAAAGGCATGGTATTCCACTTGATTTGAGGAAGCATCTTAGTTCTGCTATAGTCCATTTTTCCACATATATTTTAGCTGTGCTGTGGACAGTGGCACTATATTTTCTGGATTCATTGGCTGATTTCAAAAGGTGCAGGTATCAGGTGTGGTGAATACACATCATCAGCGCCACCAGTGGCCCCTGGTGGCAGGCACACAAACTACACGGTGCCACCCATGAGGAAGCCCCTCCAAATGAGCTCATTGGGTTCATACGATCTTCGATTGTTTAACCCCTGTACTCCGGGGGTGTCCCAATGTTGCACACTCCTCCCTATGGAGGATTTCCATGCTTTTGGAAAAAATATCCTTACTGCAAACCCAAATATCTCCCAAACTGTAACAGCCAGAGAAAGAATTAAAGTTACATAAAACTCACCAACTCTTCCTCTTTCAAATGAAAGTATCCCCACGACTCCAGGTGGTCCTGTTGATGATTTTGGATAAGTTAAAGTTCAAAGGGTGGCAGGAAGACGTTTGCGGCTATACACGTCAACCGGCGTTGCTCCACACCCAAGATCATGATAGCTATACACGTCAACCAGCATGTAGGGGTTAAGTACCATATTTCCTTCATTTGTTATAATTTTGTCTTACCCATTTACCAGTTTTCCTTACAGATGTACACACAGCAAAAAAACTATCGTTACAGGGGGGTCCGATGTGTTTCATACTGAACAACCTGGCTGTCTCGCTAGGGTTGGTAAGCCTGACAGTGGGTGGATTGCCAAATAGGACGAGGTAGAAATATGCATGGGAGAAGCAATGGATATAGCTTATAATAAATATGCAACAAACATACGCAGGGATACCAATGGAGGAGGCTGTTTTCAAAAACCCTCATTCGAGTGTCATTTTATATTGCGCAGAAGGTGTAACGATAGTTTTTTTGTTGTGTGTACATCCATCACATGACAGTGGTCAATACTCAGGCAACATAATAATCGCGATGTAGACTGTCCCTAAACTGAGAAAGGTGCAAATGACAGCCTGCCATTTCTATTATTTTTTGATAAGTAAGCCATTTATTCTCCAGTATTATATGTAGGTAAATCAATAAATAGCCTGTTTTCAATCAAGTAACACAAAAATTGTATAATAGAGGGTAATTCAAGTTGACCACACTTTTGCAATTTACCTTAAGTTATCTGGCGAACGGTGGCATCTTTTTCCAGGTTGTGGGGGCTTCTGTTACAACAGAGTCTTGGTCTCGTGATGGTGGCTGGGCAGAGAGTGAGAGAGAGGTAGGGTGGTGCGGTAGTGCAGCGGCTTTGTACGGGGGCGACAGGACTGGGTGCACGAGATATCACGGGAAAAGACCTACGCCACAAACATGCCATGAATCAGCCCCGATGCTGTCCTGCAGATTCCAGTCTGTAAAATTTTTTCACAAGGGACAAATCTGCGACTTTGCTGGGCTACGAATGTTGGGGCCGCAAATCACGGGGGTTACTTGTATACTGTATCTATTTTGGAGTATTTAACCCGTTAACAGTTCATGGCATTTTTTTGGAGGTGTCCGTGGTGCGCAGACATAGGGATAAAAATGAAATTTCCCAAAGGCCAAATTTTGTCGTAGGAGTTGAGAGAACACATGCCAAAGTATATAGTAACAAAATATTAGCTCAATATTTACCTTGGTAAAGCTATTCCCTATTGGAATGTATGATTTTCGTTTTCTTTTTTGGTTTCGGTTTCGGTTTTGAAGGCTCAATATATTTACCTGCGCGGCCAGGGCTGTATTGAGCAGTTGCACTTGGAACAGCGAGCAGGTCACCTAGGGCAGTGTTTACTGACGATCACTCCAACTGGCTGCATTGTTTACCAACCCCAGTTCCGACTGGATGCGTCAGTGTATCATGCATTCTGAATCTTCATTTATAGCTTTCAGAGGTAAGTTTATATAAAAATGCCCTGTAGCTGTGGTAATCAAGGAATAATAACAAGTAAACCGTGAAAGACTCATTTCAGTAAAAAATTTGGAAAGGCCATGCCCGTTTGGTAAAGAATTAATCCCAATGAATTGACGACTCCTACGACGACATGGAGGCAGCTGAGGGCGACAGCGACACCACTTCCCATGTGTCCACACTGGACTTTGAGGGTTTCCTGAGGGAGGTTGATGAGAAGCCAGTACAGAGGCAGCAGCATAGTCACCTCTTGCTGAGTGGCTGTAGGCTTCCTCAAGCTTCAGAATCCCTCCCCCCTCCCCCGCCCATTCAAGCAATGTTGTCAGTCAGAGTCAGGTAAGAATCTTACAATATTGTTCATTCCCATTAAATATGCATTACTGAACTCTTTTTCAGGTTGTTTGTGTTTGCAGGTGACCAGTTTGATGTACAGTTGTGGTCATAAATAATCACCTATCTGGTACCCCGTGCCTCAGACTGATTCTTTTATGCATCACAAGTGACAGTGGAGTAAGGGGGGCTGAGAGGGAGGTCCAGAGAGAGAAGGAAAGGTGGGTTGGTGGACGAGTGATGGTGCTGGAGTGGAGTAAGGAAGGGAAGGGAGGGTAGATCGAGGAGGGAGAATGAAATGCAAAGTGGTGATCACATTATGTCTATTTTCTTTCATTCAGGACATGATATAAAGGAGCTATTATTTGGTAGGTAATGCTGCATTACACCTTGTATAGCGGCATTAGATAACAGGCATTAGAGTAGTGATATCAAGGGCTGGCTCGTGAGAGAAATATACTGACGTGACAAATCAGACAATAGTGTGAAGCCAGATATTTGTGTTTATCCGTGTATTTGACTTTGGATGCAGAAAGGAATCTGGATGGCTTTGACTTCCGTAATGTTTGTTTAAGGAACATCCTCTACCCTCAGATGTAAATGATTTTTGGAACTAAATATCATATGCAACCCTTGATGTGGCTGTGTCCACAGTAAATATGATCATCCTCTCGATATACACTCCCTCTATACAGTCACCATCATGTCAACTATTTTATGACATCTCTATATTAAAAGGCTATTTAAAGTCTATCTGTCTGTCTATCTATCTATAGCCTGATGCCCTAATCCCGCATAGGGTGGCCACAGACAAAACACCCCCAAGTCACTCTGTCACCCACCATTTGACTGCCCTCCCCCCAACTCACTCCCCCCTCCCTCATATACCTCTCAGCTCCATCCTTCCACTTCATCCTCAGTCTCCCCCTCCCTCTCCGTCCCTCCACTTCACCTACATACACCCTTGTAATCATTCATTCTCCATTCTCTCCACGTGGCCAAACCACCTCAGTGTACGTTTCTTAATTTTCTCAACCACATCCACATCCACCCCATGATGTTGTTTCACTTCTTCATTTGTCAACCTGTCCCTCTCTGTCACTCCACATGCTCGTCTCAGGTAACTCGTTTCCACTGCTCACACTCTTGACTTGTTCCCGTCTAGCAAAGTCTATCTATCTATCTATCTATTGCCAGACTCTATAATCCCATATGGGGTGGCCATTTGACTCTTGAGTTATTTGTTTTACAGGGAGGGGCACTAACCCTCCACCAACCCACTTGACACGTAGGGAGCACATATGGTTTGGTTATATGGTAATTATGCATAAAAGGTAAATAAATTTGATGTCTGTGCACATGGGTGGGTATAATAACAGTAACTCTCATATTGTGTTGCTTGGGCTTGATGCCGGTATGGGTTTGAATGGCCGTCCAACATCCACAACACCCTCTCATCACCTCGAAATGATATTTTCCTCTGACAAAAAACAACTAGTTACAAATTGGTGGACAAGGCAATAGTGTGTTGTGCTGGAAACTTATGGCTGTGCACTGATGTTTGATCTCTCACAAGCCAGCTCTTGATATCACCACCTATCTAAAGCTTGTTATCTGATGCTGCTATACAAGCTGTAATGCAGCATCATCTACCAAATATTAACTCCTTTTCAACATGCCCTGAATGAAGGAAAATAGACAAATGATGTGACCACCACTTTGCATTTCATTTTCCCTCCCCTACCTACCCCTCCCTCCCCTCCCTCACTCCACCCCCGCATCATCGCTTGTCCCCCCACCCACCTTTCCTTCTCTCTTTGGCCCCTCCCTCAGCCCATCCCTCTCCACCATGACTTGCCGCACACAAAGGAGCCAGTCTGAGGCACGGTGCATCGGAGGATAGGTGATTATTTATGACCACGATTGTAGGTTTTGGGGTAAGGGGGGAAACATCTCTGAGATGACAGACTCATGAGTAGCTTTTCCCCATAGGATTTGTTATTTCTCACTGCAGAATTCTCAGATTGCGGCGTGTGCCCAGTCTCATAATGCCACAAGTTAGGAGATTCCACTGTACATTACAAAGGATGGCTGAGCAACCACTTAATAGAGAGAGAAGCATAGTTTGACACTTTATTGACTGAGGAAGTTGCTCAATTATCAGACTGCTCTCAACAGCAGCCCATTCCAGTAGTTCGTGTTGACTAACTTTCTGAACTTTCTTACCATTATAGGGCATGTTTGACCTTAAAAATATATGTGCATCCTTTTGTATTATACACCACAGTGTACAGCAAATGATGTCACACTGTAAGTGCCTACACAGCTAAGCCAGTTACATAATATCAGATGTGTGTTGGACCTAAAATCCACTCAGGTATATTCAGTTGATTAGTCTGTGTCCCAGGTCTGCGCATTTAGGTCAGATTACGAAGTTGTCTAACAGTGGCACTGTCATGGACTTCAAATTTAGACTTGGTGTGTATTTATTTATATTAATGAAATCATCATCATCATCATCATCATCATCATCATCTTTAAACCCGCCACATGCTGGCAGACTTTGGAGCCATGGTGTCAGCCAATAGCCCCCCCCCTTTTTTTTTTTTTTTTTTTTTTTTTTTTTTTTTTTTAGGTTAGAAGTGATGAGAAAACATGGAGGACAACCATAAATGTACTCACAGAAGCCATTTAGGTCGATTTTGAGGTCAATTCTTCCTGAGCAGGCGGCTGAAAACTTCGGATTAACGCCCATAGACTTCACTCCCACTGCTGCGACAGAGTGAGGGGAGGCAGGAGCTTTGCATTTTCTTCATCGGTAGCTATGCTATTCGAGCCAAGGACACACATGTTGAGTATATATGACTCATATCCCTGGTGGGTGAGGCCTAGAGAGGCACAGGAATATCCCAGCCAATTTTTTGGCACCTAATTTGAATTTTCGAATTTTGGCAAATATATCAAATTGCCAGCATACATGTACATCGCCAGCACAGGGCGGGTTAATCCTGTGTGGCCCCATGAGGAGCGCAGGAGCTTGGGGCAAGGCAGGTTGGTCTTGACATTTAAGATGAGAGTGACCAGCCTCACAAATCCCTGAGTGACATTACAAGAGCAGTAAACCCCAACCACCCCTTGAATATAAACCTACACGGGCTCAATCCAGCTGGAGTACCGTAATTACCCACCAGACCACCAGGTGCCATAATTTGGTTATATGGTTATCACCCAGTGTAGTAAATGGTTTCCTTAGTGTACAGGAAACCATTTGGCTTGTCACTCAGTGTAGACTCACCCATAGACAAAGGAAGAGGAAAGACTGAAGGAAAGAAAGACCAGAGGAAGGAAGAAAAAAAGAAAGAAAGAAAGAGAGGAAACTGCAGTCACCTGAGAGCTGAACTACATTGAGTGAGTGGGTGGTGAGTGCCATCACTGGTACAGGTTTCTGAAGCATATTGATTCATTCGGGTTGATCTGCATATTTTTTTATAAATTTACAGGATGATACAATTATTGTGTTTCTTTTAATAAATTAATTGAAACATCTCTTGAAGTATGCTGACAGTAATGTTCTCGTCATCTTAATCCAGTCTTTTGTATTGAAATGAGGTGGCAAGCTGTAGAGCAAGGTTCCGTTTACTTTCTTGAACAAAAATTCCCTCACAAGAAGTGAAGAAACACCAATATATTCCCTTCATGAGCAGAGCTATACAGCACCATCTGAACACTATACTACAAGCCCCTCTCCTGACATTCACTCTTCTGAGACATTCTTAAATAGAGCTGATCCAGTTCATTTAGCTATGCTTAGATTTGGACATCACCCAAAGATGAAGCATTACCCTTACTAATATTAACTTTATATGTAGCATTATGTCAGCCTTGCCCATCTTTCATACCACAGCAAAAGCAGTTCCAGCAGATGACGGGAAAAAAACAGATGACAGGCTACATCCTCTTTGCTGCTGAGATCCGCAAAAGCATCACTCTCAGGAACCCCACTGCCAACTTTGGTGAAATCTCTCGGTTGGTTGGCATTGAGTGGAAGCGGCTGACCGAGACTGACCGCAAGGCATACGAGGACCGTGCTCACCAGATGAACCTGGAAACTGCCGAAAAAGCTCTCAGTGGCACTGGGCCAGACTCACCTCAGGCACCCCAGGTTAGTGACCTGCCCATCCACTTTTTCTGTTTGCTGCTTTTTTACCTCAGGTTTGACAGTGGCGGTATTGTAACCATTGATGGGTGCTGTTGCATGAAGCCTGACCATCTGTTTTGCCATTTGTTATTGAGAAAAGTTACTATGTTAACAACTATCCTTATTCTTATCCATAAGTGGTAGGGTAGCTTATCCTCACCTTCACATGTTGTGCATGATTAGTACATTTAATGTCTGTGCAGTTGGAACTAACAAGAAGGGCGCTGCTTGATATCAAGCAGTTTTTCTTGTTTTCTTTTATTCTTTTTTTTTTTTTTTTTGTCTCCTTTCCTTCTGTTGTCTGTTTATTTCAACATTAGTGCTGCCTGGGATTAGCTAGGCAACTCACTGGGCTAGATATGGCTCTAAAGACTCAATGCCTGGAATGCAGAAAGTCATTGCAAAGTCAGCCATGGTGCTGAGCTGTTGGCATTACTGTAATTGGCATCACATCACATGTGTAGACCTTGAGGATGATGATTACACTTTCACATCAAAGAGACAGCCTAGTATCCGACAGTACAGTGGTAGCTGTGATATGGGTACTGCCAAAGAGAGTATTGAGACTGAGAGGTGAAGAGGGACAAAGCACTTTCGAGAGGTGCTCTTGACATTTTTATGGCTGAGATACTGTTGAGGCTGAAAGCTGTGGAAGATAGGATCAGTATTACTGAGGCAGCTCCCCATGAACCATTGATATCATTTGCTGACACCTTGAAACAAGAATTGAGGGAGCTGCAGAAGGAAAGGGATGATATCATCACCAATCTGAGTCATGACATTGAAACCAAAAGATGGCACTGAGAATGATAGGCTAGGTTCTTCCATCCAGTATATTACCACTGTGCTGGGAATCAAACCTGGGACTCTCAGGTAAGAGCCAAGCAGCATACCACTACACCATGACCAGGTAAAAGTTAACTCACATTGCCAGGGGGTTATCTCATCCTCTTCAGGCCCACAGTCGGGGTGGAGGGACATTGGTTACAAGATTGTGACAATGTGAGATAACTTTTACCTGGTTGTGGTGTAGTGGTATGCTGCCTGTCTCTCACCTGAGTCCTGAGTTTGATTCCCAGCACAGTGGTAATATATTGGATGATTCTTCCTGTGTTAAGTACAGGTTTCTTTCTTGATAGGCTAGGTTGTTTGCAGCTGCTGGAGATGTGGAGAGGACATTGAAGTCTGTTCCAGTTAATAACTCTAAGGAAGCAAGATCTGGGGCCCCTATTGTTAAGCTGCCTACAGAAAGAGCTAAGGCTGACATTAGCACAGCAGTGAAATAATTTTTTGGTTCGGGCTAATTACTGTGTATTTGAACCAAAGAAAATGCATCTAGAGATGACCGTGACAGGCCTGTTTTTTTTCCGTGGACAACTCAAACTCATTTCAAGTATTTTAGATAACAGCAAAAGTAAGATGCTTGTGGAAAGTGGTTGCACTCAGCCTTTTCTTTACTAGAACTAAGAATAATACTAAAAGTTCCATCTTAGAAATGTCTCCCGAAGTGTACTCCTCCATTATACAGCAGGGCATTTATATCCCCCCCCCCCCCTTTTTTTTTTTTTTTTTTTTTTTTTTTTTTTTTTTTTTAGTAACCTTGCTAAATTTAAGCTGTCCAATTTTAAACTGGACTTCTTATGGAGAAAGCTAATTTGGTTCCGGCAATCTTCCAGTCGGATTTTTTTGCGTAATTTCCCTCACATTCAGACATTTTTCTTTGTATTAGGGAAATCTAACACCCAACTAGCAAAAAACAGGTAAAGTGAGATAGCAGTAAGCAAAAATACAGTACTGCAGGAGAATTAAGATAGACTGTAGCACCAGTCGAGCAGGGCAGCACTCCCGAGGTGGATGGAAAGCTGATGACAGGGAGTGCTGGAGCTCCCGTTTCATCAGCCCTCAGGACTAGTTCCTGACCATCCCCCTTTGCTGAACTTTTTCAGTGTCTCAGTTACACAGAGAGTAGGCCAGCATGCTCTCCAGTACAAATTTCTCTAACTATCTTCACCAAACTACATGCACAGTACACACTACACTTCCTATTCAAAATTTACCAAAATGGCGTCGTCTTATCAAGCCTCTGAGTCCCCAGGGGGGGGGACCATAAATGCCCCCACCATCTGCCCGTCTCCCGGTGACGACTCAAGGTGCGTGGAACCACGGTCTGACTCTCTTCTTCTTCATTTCTGCAACATTCACGGCCTTTCCTCTAACTTTCGCTCTGTTGAGCACCACCTCTCCTCCTCTAAACCTCACCTTCTTTTTCTAACGGAGACTCAGCTGTCTGAGGCAACTGACAGCAAACCCTTTTCTGTATCCTCCTACTTTCTCTATACTCATTTCAAAGCCAAAGGTGGCTGTTGTGTATATATACGCAACGACTTATCTTGCTCTCGTGTTCCTGAACTTGATTCTTCTGAATTCTCCACACTCTGGCTTCGGCTTTCCTGTCATTCTCTGACTAAATATATCTGTGCTGTTTACTTATCCCCTAATTCTACTGACTATCAAAAATTCTTCGACTATCTTACTTCTACGATGGAACACATTCTATCCATTTCTCCTTTCTCTGAATTCTCCATTCTTGGAGATTTCAATGTTCACCACCACCTTTGGCTCTCCTCTCCTTTCACGGATCCACCTGGTGAACAAGCCTACATCTTTTCTATCCTTAATGACCTAGAGCAGCTTGTACAGCACCCTACCCGTATCCCTGACCGCCTTGGAGAGAGCTCCAACATACTTGACCTCTTCCTCACAACTAATCCTTCTGCTTACTCTGTTAATCTTTTCTCTCCGTTGGGCTCCTCCGATCACAAACTTATCACCTTAACCTGTCCTATCACTCCGGTACGGCCTGTGGACCCTCCAGTGAAACGTCGTCTGTGGCATTTTGGAGCCGCGGACTGGGAGGCCCTCAGGCAGTACTTCTTTGATTTTCCCTGGAATGATTATTGCTTCCATGGCCGTGAGCCATCTGAGTGTGCCTTGCGCATTACGGAGGTTATTCTCTCAGGCATGGAAGCATACATTCCTTTCTCATATCCTTTGACTAATGCGAGAAAGCCTTGGTTTAATCACGCTTGTTCTAATGCTGTCCGCAACAAGGAGAGGGCCTACAAAAGGTACCGGAGCCAACCCACCCCTGAATCACATCATCTTTACGTTTCTGCCCAGAATCATGCTAAGTCTGTTTTTCGCTCTACTAAAAATAATTTCATCCATACTAAATGCTCTCAACTCTCCGACTCGAATTCTTCCCGCTCCTTCTGGCATCTTGCCAAAAGTCTTTCTGACAACTTTACCTCATCATCCTTCCCTCCTCTTTTCTACTCTGATGGTTCTGTAGCTATTTCTTCTACTGATAAAGCAGATCTCTTCGCACAGACTTTCTCCTCCAATTCTACCTCAGACGATTCCGGTGCTGTTCCTCCATCACTTCCCCCCTCTGACTTCATCATGGCTGACATTAAAATTTCTTCAGTTGATGTATTTTCTGCCATCACTGGCCTCAGTACTAACAAGGCATATGGGCCTGATGGGGTCCCTCCTGTTGTTCTCAAGAACTGTGCTTCTGTGCTTACACCCTGCCTAGGCAAACTCTTTCGCCTTTGTCTGTCAAATTGTACCTTTCCTTCTTTGCTGGAAGTTTGCTCTCATTCAGCCAGTCCCAAAGAAGGGTGACCACTCCCAACCCTCCAGCTATCGTCCAATTGCTTTAACGTCCTGTATTTCAAAAATTTTTGAGTCAATTCATAATAGAAAAATTTTAAGGCATCTTTCCTATCACAACCTTCTTTCTGATCGTCAGTATGGGTTCCGTCAGGGACGCTCCACTGGTGATCTTCTCACCTACCTTTCAGACTCCTGGTCATCCTCCTTGCGGGACTTTGGCGAAAGCTTTGCCATTGCACTTGACATCTCAAAGGCTTTCGATCGAGTCTGGCATAAATCTTTAATTTCCAAACTGCCCTCCTACGGTTTCTATCCTTCTATCTGTGCCTTCATCGCTAGCTTCCTTTCTGGTCGTTCTATAGCCACTGTTGTAGACGGCCATCGTTCTTCTCCTAGATCTATCAACAGTGGTGTTCCTCAGGGCTCTGTCCTATCACCAACTCTCTTCCTTTTATTCATCAATGATCTTCTAAGCTGTACATCTAACCCTATCCACTCATACGCTGACGACTCCACCCTTCACCTTTCCATTCGGTTCCCGCAACGCCCATCTCAACAGTTACTTCAACAAGCAAGGGATGAGGCTGTGGCACACCTAATGTCTGATTTGGCTCATATCTCTGACTGGGGTAAAAATAATATGGTTGTTTTTAATGCATCTAAGACTCAGTTCTTACACCTATCAACCCGACAAAATCTTCCACAGGTATACCCACTAATGTTTAATAATATTCAGCTTAATCCTGCATCATCCTTGAACATGCTTGGGGTTTCATTTACTCGGGACTTATCTTGGAAAGATCATATTACATCTCTTGTAAAATCTGCTTCCAAGAGATTGGGTGTGCTAAGCCGACTCTGCTCTTTCTTTACCCCTGCACAATTGTTGACTCTATACAGGGGTTTTATCCGCCCCTGTGTGGAGTACAACTCTCATGTGTGGGGAGGCTCCCCACATACAGCTCTTCTCAATAGGGTGGAGTCAAAGGCTTTTCGTCTCATTAACTCTCCTCCTCTTACTGACTCCCTTCAACCTCTGTCTCTTCGCCGCACTGTTGCATCTTTATCTCTTTTCTATCGCTACTTTAATGGTCACTGCTCCTCTGAACTGTCTGCTTGCATTCCTCCACCTCTACGACGGGCGCATAGCACCCGTCTGGCAGCAAACTCTCATCCTTTTTCTGTCCAACTCTCTAATGCAAGAGTTAACCGTTACTCCCAGTCTTTCATTTATGCAACAGGTCAGCTCTGGAACTGTCTCCCTCTGTCTGTATTTCCTGCTGCCTATGATCTCCAGTCTTTCAAACGCAGTGTGTCCAGGCATCTCAAAATGATCGGATCTTGAATTTGGCTCTATATTGTATTTTGTTTTTCTCTTGGAGGGAACTGTTACTGCGGGCTCATGGCCTTTGGTTCCTTCTTCCTCGCATAAAAAAAAAAAAAAAAACTTACATGAGGCACAGAAAATGGTACACTTAGGTGATTGGGAGTTGACACTTACCATGACCTTGGGATGTGGCAGGACGGTTACCAAGTGTATGTGAGTGTCTGAACATTTATTCATCACTCATGGTGTGTACTCTCAGGGGTCCCAGTTAGTTTTTAAATTTCACAGGTTTTCATGTCATGCTTAAATTAAATCAACATTTAAAAACTAACAAGAGCCCCCGAGAGTACAACTAAAACATTAAGATAGGAGGATAAATATTCAGACAATCACACACACTTGGAAATCATGCCTGTCTCATTGTAGGGTTACGGCAAGTGTTGAGTGTCAACCAGCCATTCACCCAAACACGTCATTTCTGTCTCATGTAAGTTCCATATTATTTATCTTGCAGTACAGTAAACTCTCAATTATCCATTGTCACAATATCTGGCGCTGTTAGCCTGGGTCTGTTAAAGCAGTATCCAGCAAAATTATGCACCAAAACAGGAAGTAACCAGACGGTTCTGTGCAATATCGGGATGTGAAGCATATCAACTGCTCGTATGTGGTAGCCAACTGGCGACTGGGAAAAACCCAGCAACATGCCAGCCAGTGAGAGCGCCCGCAGCATGCCAGCCAATTAGAATTTGTTGCAGGAGCGGCCCCAAGCACGCTGAGCTTACACTCTATCGCTCATGGATCTCGTTCAGTGAAGATGTGTCTATGCACTCTGCTCTTGTGACCATGCGATGGCAAAACCCTGGTGCGAAGACTTACTCTGTGGCCTCCCGTGCCCTTTTTTTTTTTTTTTTTTTTTTTAAATAATAATAATAATGTCAGGTATAATTATTCCCTTGTACAAAGGAAAAGGGGAAAAAGAAGTGTGTGGTAATCATAGGGGCATTTGTCTTCTTAGTATAATAGGAAAAGTGTATGGTAGGATACTTATAGACAGAGTTAGAGAAAGAACAGAGAAATTAGTTGGGGAAGAACAGGGAGGCTTTAGGAAGGGAAGAGGTTGTGTAGATCAGATATTCATTCTTAGATCTTTAGTGGAAAAGTTTCTAGAGAAGGGAAAGAAGTTGTATGCGGCTTTCATGGATTTGGAGAAAGCATATGACAGGGTGGATAGACAAGGATTGTGGAAAGTGTTAAGAATATATGGAGTAGATGGGAAGTTGTTGAATGCTGTGAAGAGTATGTACGATGGTGCGAAGGCTGCAATGCGTGTGGATGGTGAACTAAGTGAATTTTTCTCTTTGAAAGTTGGTTTGAAACAGGGATGTGTCATGTCTCCATGGTTGTTCAATCTGTACATGGATGGGGTAATAAAAGAGGTACAAGGTAGGGTAGTGGATGTTGGAGTGGCCCTGGTGAGAGAGGATAGTGTTTGGAAACTCCCTGTACTATTGTTTGCAGATGATACTGTGTTGTTGAATGAAGACGAAGGGGAGCTGCAAGGCTTGGTGGATGAGTTTGAGAGAGTGTGTAAGAAACGGAACCTAAAGGTGAATGTAGGGAAGAGTAAAGTGATTGTCTTTGAGAGAGGTGAAGTTAGTGAATGTACAGCGAGGTTAGATGGTGAGGAACTGGAAAATGTGAGTACGTTTAAGTATTTGGGTAGTGTGATGAGTAAGGATGGAGGTTTGGAGGGTGAAGTGCTTGAAAGGGTACAGCAGGGAAGAAAGGTTGCTGGTTCCTTGAAAGCAGTGATAAGAAACAGGGAAGTGAGCATGGAAGTGAAAAAGTTACTACATGACAGTATTGTGATACCAACTCTAACATACGGAAGTGAAGCTTGGACATTGTTGGAAGGACACAAGTCAAGAGTGAGAGCAGTGGAAATGAGTTATTTAAGAGGAGCCTGTGGAGTCACGTGGAGAGACAGGCTGACGAATGAGGATATAAAGGAGCGTTGTGGTGTGGCTGTGGATGTGATAGGAAGCATTATGAGGAACACACTGAGGTGGTTTGGCCATGTGGAGAGGATGGAGGGTGAAAGACTGACGAAGAGAGTGTATGTGAGTGAGGTGGAGGGGGGAAGAGGGAGGGGGAGGCCGAGGATGAGATGGAGGGATGGGGTGGAGAGGTATATGAGAGAGGGGGGTGTGAGTTGGGAGCAGGGCAGTGAAATGGCGGGGGACAGGGCGACTTGGAGGCGATTTGTTTGTGGCCACCCCAAATGGGATTGAGGCGTCTGGCAATAGATAGACAGATAGAATAAATCCGAGTAAGGAGGAACCAACGCCAGGAGCCCACAAACAATTCCATCCAAGAAAAAAACAAAAACAATACAAAAGAGAGCCAAATTCAAGATCTGTTCATTTCGAGATGCCTAGACACACTGCGTTTGAAAGACCGGAGATCATAGCTAGCAGGAAATACAGACAAAGGGAGACAGTTCCAGAGTTGACCTGTTGCATAAATCAAGGACTGGGAGTAACAGTTAACTCTTGCATTAGAGAGTTGGACAGAAAAGGGATGAGAGTTTGTTGCTAGACTGGTGCTATGCAATCGTCGTAGAGGTGGAGGGATGCAAGCAGGCAGTTCAGAGGAACAGTGACCACGGAAGTAGCGATAGAAAAGAGATATAGAGGCAACAGTGCGGCAAAGAGACAGAGGTTGAAGGGAGCTAGTAAAAGGAGGAGAATTAATGAAAGGAAAAGCCTTGGACCCCACCCTATTGAGAAGAGCTGTATGTGGGGAGGCTTCCCACACGAGAGTTGTACTCTACACAGGGACAAATAAAACCCATGTATAAAGTCAACAACTGTGCAGGGGTAAAGAAGGTACGGAGTTGGCTTAGCATACTTAATTTCTTGGAAGCAGATTTTACGAGAGATATAATATGGTCTTTCCAAGATAAATCCTGACTGAATGAAACCCCAAGCATGTTCATGGATGATGCAGGATTAAGCTAGATATTATTAAACATTAGTGGGTACTCCTGTGCAAGATTCTGTCGGGTTGATAGGTGTAAAAACTGAGTCTTTGATGCATTAAAAACAACAAAATTATTCTTACCCCAGTCAGAGATACGAACTAAGTTAGACGTTAGGTGTGCCATAGCCTCATCCCTTGTTTGTTGAAGTAACTGCTAGGATGGATGTTGTGGGAACCGGATGGATAGGTGACGGGTGGTATCATCAGCATGCGAGTGGATAGGGTTAGATGTACAGCTTAGAAGTCATTGATGAATAAAAGGAAGAGAGTTGGCGATAGTACAAAGGCCTTAGGAACACCACTGTTGATAGATCTAGGAGAAGAACAGTGGCCGTCTACAACAGTGGCTATAGAACAACCAGAAAGAAAGCTGTAGATGAAGGCACAGATAAAAGGATAGAAACCATAAGAGGGCAGTTTGGAAATTAAAGATGTGTGCCAGACTCGATCTAAAGCCTTTGAGATAACAAGTGTGATGGCAAAGCTTTCGCCAAAGTCCCAAAAGGAGGATGAGCAGGAGTGTGAAAGGTAGGTGAGAAGATCGCTAGTGGAGCATTCCTGATGGAACCCATACTGACGATCAGAAAGAAGGTTGTAATAGGAAAGATGCTTTAAAAATTTTTCTGTTAAGAATAAACACGAAAACTTTTGAGACACAGGATGTTAAAGCAATTGGACGATAGTTAGAGAGTTGGGAATGGTCACCCTTCTTTGGGACTGGCTGAATGAGAACATACTTCCAGCAAGAAGGAAAGGTACAAGTTGAAAGACAAAGGCGAAAGAGTTTACCTAGGCAGGGTGTAAACACAGAAGCACAGTTCTTGAGGGCAGCAGGAGGAACCCCATCAGGCCCATATACCTTTTGAGTATCAAGGTCAGTGATCACAGAAAATACATCAGCTGAAGAAATTTTAATGGCAGCCATGAGGAAGTCAGAGGGAGGAAGTGATGGAGGAACAGCACCGGAATTGTCTAAGGTGGAATTGGAGGAGAAAGTCTGAGCAAAGAGATCTGCTTTATCAGTAGAAGAAATAGTTGCAGAGCCATCATAGTAGAAAGGAGGAGGGAAGGATGATGAGGTAAAGTTGTTAGAAAGGTTTTTGGCAAGGTGCCTGAAGGAGCGGGAAGAATTCGAGTTGGAGAGTTGAAAGCATTTAGTACGGATGAAATTATATTTAGCAGAGCGAAGAACAGACTTAGCACAGTTCCAGGCAGAAACATACAAAGGATGTGATTCAGGGGTGGGTTGGGTCTGGTACCTTTTTTAGGCCCTCTCCTTGTTGCAGACAGCATTAGAACAAGCGTGATTAAACCAAGGCATTCTTGCATTAGTCAAAGGATATGAGAAAGGAATGTATGCTTCCATGCCCAAGAGCATAACCTCCGTAATGCGCAAGACATACTCGGATGATTTCCGGCCATGGAAGCAATAATCATTCCAGGGAGTATCAAAGAAGTACTGCCTGAGGGCCTCCAGCTCCAAAGTGCCACAGACGACGTTTCCCTGGAGGGTCCACAGGCCGTACTGGAGCGATAGGACAGGTTAAGGTAATAAGGTTGTGATCGGAGGAGCCCAATGGAGAGGAAGTATTAACAGCTTAAGCAGAAGGATTAGTTGTAAGGAAGAGGTCATGTATGATGGAGCTCTCTCCAAGGCGGTCAGGGATACGGGTAGGGTGCTGTACAAGCTGCTCTACGTCATTAAGGATAGAAAAGATGTAGGCTTTTTCACCAGGTGGATCAGTGAAAGGAGAGCCAAAGGTGTTGGTGAACATTGAAATCTTCTAGAATGGAGATTTCAGAGAAAGGAGAAATGGATAGAATGTGTTCTATCATAGAAGTAAGATAGTCGAAGAATTTTTGATAGAATTAGGGGATAAGTAAACAGTGCAGATATATTTAGTCAAGAGAATGACAGGAGAGCTGAAGCCAGAGAATAGAGAATTCAGAAGAATCAAGTTCAGGACCACGAAAACAAGGTAAGTCGTTGAGTACATATACACAACAGCCACCTTTGGCTTTGAAATGAGTATAGAGAAAGTAGGAGGATGCAGAAAAGGGTTTGCTGTCAGTTGCCTCAGACAGCTGAGTTTCGGTTAAAAAGAGAAGGTGAGGTTTAACGGAGGAGAGGTGGTGTTCAACAGAGAGAGAGTTTGAGGAAAGGCCACGAATGTTGCAGAAATGAAGAAGAAGTGTCAGGCAGTGGTTCCAGGCAGCTCTTAGAGTCATCACTGGGAGTGGGGCAGATGCTGGGGGCATTTATGGTCGTCCCCCCTGAGGACTCCGAGGCATCATTAATATGCGCCATTTTAGTTTTTAATTTTGAAAAGGAAGTGTAGTGTGTAATGTGGATGTAGTTTGGTGTTGACAGTTAGAGAAACTTGTATTGGAGAGCATGCTAGCCTCCTCTCTCTGTTACTGAATCACTAAAATTGTTCAGCAAAGGGGGAAGGTGAAGTGCTAGTCCCGAGTGCTGATGAAATGGGAGCTCCAGGTCTTCCTGTCATCAGCTTTTCACCCACCTTGGGAGTACTGCCCTGCTCGACTGGTGCTACAGTCTACTCCTTGCTTGTTGTTGTTGCAAAACATGTGGCCTCTCAGTGCTTCGTGTACTCTATTGTGAGTCTTAGGTTACTGTACACATACAGTAGTCCCTCAATTATCCGACATCCAAAAGGATGTCCAGGTAGTGGCAGTGTATGGGTAATGAACAATATCCTCCTTACTATACCCAGACCCTACCAATACTCAGCCTCCAACCTTATACCTCACCTATTTGTACTGTACCTCAGCTTACTTTGGCGGTGTTTTCCAGTCACTCAGGTATATTTAAACATCAAAACACACATTGGAATATCAAAAATAATTTTTAACACGAAGAAAACCATGAAAAAAATAAAAAAACTGAAAACCAAAAAACACCCTACCTATACATTACACTACTGTATGTACACTACCCCTCCTAATTTTGGCACTGTTTTCAGTTCAGTCTGCCATATTTAGACATCAAAACACACATAGGAATATCCAAAGTAATGCTGAACACCAAGAAAACCATGCCAAAAAACTCAGAAATCCAAAAATACACCCTACCTACATGTACAACACCCCACCAAATTTTAACAGTTTTTTGGTCATTCTGCCATATTGAGACATGAAAAACACATGTAAGAATATCCATATTAATGCTAAACTCCAAGGAAACAATGGAAATTCACAAAAAACCTGAAGACAGTTGGAAAATCAGTTATCTTTGAGTGATAGCTGCTCCCAGAGCACATTTAAAAAAAAAAAAAAAAAAAAAAAAATCATGGCAAAATATCTATCTGTCTATCTATAGCCCGACGCCCTAATCCCGCAAAGGGTGGCTGTAGACAAAACGCCTCCAAGTCGCTCTGTCACCCACCATTTGAGTACCCTCCCCCCAACTCACCCCCCCCCCTCCCTCATATACCTCTCAACTCCATCCCTCCACCTCATCCTCGGTCTACCTCTCCCTCTCCCTCCCTCCACCTCACCTACATACACCCTCTTAGTGTATTTCTCCTAATCTTCTCAACCACATCCACATCCACCCCACAGCGTTCCTTCACTTCTTCATTCATCAACCTGTCCCTCCACGTCACTCCACATGCTCCTGTCAAGTAACTCATTTCCACTGCTCTCACTCTTGACTTGTTCCCCTCTTGCAAGGTTCATGTCTCTCTTCCATACGTCAGGGTAGGGATCACAATACTATCATGCAGTGACTTCTTAACTTCCATACTCATTCATTCATTCATTGCCAGACGCCATGTATCCCAAACGGGGTGGCCAAGGGCTTAGAGTTAACTGTTTTTTACAGGGAGGGGCACTAATCCTCCACCAACCCACTTGACACGTAGGGATGCCAGCAGCATCTGGTGTTCCTAGGCGGTCACCCATCCAAGTACTAATCAGACCCAACGTTGCATAATCACCTCCCTATTTCTTATCACTGCTTTCAGTGTACCAACAACCTTCCTTCCCTGCTGTACCCTTTCACGCACTTCATCCCCCAAAGTTCCATCCTTACTCATCACACTACCCAAGTACTTGAATGCACTCACATTCTCCATATCCTCACCATCCAACCTCACTACACACTCTGTGACTTCATTCCTCTCAAACACCATAACTTTACTTTTGTTTACATTAACTTTCTGATTCCTCCTCCTACACACTGTCCCAAATTCATTCACCAAACCTTCATCTTCACTCAACAGTACTGTATCATCAGCAAACAGCAACACCGGAAGCTTCTAAATCTCACCCTCATTCATTAGAGCCACCCCCACATCCACTGCCCTACCCTGCACCTCCTTTACAACCCCATCCATGTATATATTAAACAGCCATGGAGACATCACACAACCCTGTTTCAGTCCCACATTGAGATCAAAGAACTCACTCAGCTCACCATCCACTTGCACCGTAGCCCTAGCTCCCTCGTACATACTCTTCACAGCACTCAACAATTTCCCCTCCACTCCATATATTCTTAATACCTTCCACATACCTTGCCTATCTATTCTGTCATAAGCTTTCTCCAAGTCCATGAAGGCAGCATACACTTTCTTTCCCTTCTCTAGATACTTCTCCACTAAACATCTTAGAACAAATATCTGATCTACACACCCTTTCCCTTCCTAAATCTCCCTTGTTCTTCTCCAACTAGCTCCTCTGTCATATGCCTAACCCTATCAATGAGTATTCTACCATATATTTTACCAGTCACACTAAGGAGGCAAATACCCCTATGGTTACCACATACTTCTCTCTCCCCTTTTCCTTTGTACAAAGGAACAATTATACCTGATTTCCAGTCCTCTGGAACCCTTCCCTCTTCCCAAGCCAATCTACACAACTTCCATATCCACTTCACAATAATCTCACCCCCATACCTAAGCATTTCACCACACACTCCATCAATTCCTGGGGCCTTTCACAACTTAATCTTCTTCATCGCGTCCACTACTTCCGCCCTGCTGATCTCTTCTTCCCTCCTCTCATCTCTTCTTCTCCCAGCCATTCCCCAACCGCTTATACTCGCACTGCTCTCACTGTCTACATTCAACAAATCCTCAAAGTGCTCCTTCCATCTCCTCAGTTTCTCTCTCTTCTCCACCAACAATCTATTATTCCTATCTTTCACTCCCCTACTATTTCCCCTTTCACACTGCCTTACTTTCTTTACCTCCTTCCAAAACAATTTATTACTTTCCCTCCATTTCACACTCAGATTCCTCCCAAACTCTTCACCCACTTTCTTTTTACTCTCCTTCACCTGTCTCTTAACCTCCCTTCTCCTGCTCACATATACCTCTCTCTTCTCTCTCTCATCCTCTCCCCTACCTCTACTCGCTAACCATTCACTATATGCCTTCTTCTTTTGTTCCACAGCTCATTTCACCTCATCATTCCACCATGCTGTCCCTTGCACACCCTTGCATCTCCTCCTCACTCCACAAACCGCCTCACACTCTGCGCCTATCTCTTCCGTGAATATCTTACATACGTCTTCCACCCCTGCCATCTGCTGTAGCTCATACCTTCCCAATCTTCTTCCACTATGCTCTTATACTCTGTCATTTTCTCACTATCTTGCAATTTCTCCACTCTTCTCACAGGAGTTGCTTCCTCCTATCTTCCCCTTCGTCTCCTCAGCCACTTTCTTTGCAGCTTTACCGTGGCCATCACTAAGTGATGGTCCGAGACTCCATTCCCCCACCCTCTCCACACTCTTGCATCCAACACTTGTCTTCTCATTCGCTCATCCACACACACGTAGTCTATCATTGCCTTTCGTTCAACAAGTTCACCATCCATCCTCCTCATTACTCTCCATGTATACCGGTGGATCATCTTATACCGAAAGTAGGTGTTGGCTATTGCCAACCCCATACAAGCACAGATGTCCACCAAAACACTTCCATTCCCATCTACGTCAGCTGGCACACCCCACTGACCAACCTCTCCATCCACTCGTACATTCCCAACTTTGCCATTCATGTCCCCAATCAACAGCACTCTCTCGCTCCTCTCAAACTTGTCCATACACGCTTCTACACTCGCCCAAAACTCGTCTTTCACTCTTGCCACTCGATCCTCTGTCGGGGCATACACACATACAATCACCCACGCTTGGATACCTACATTCATCCTCACCCATACAATCCATACTCTCTTTTATTCTCCTTCCACTTCTTGCTTATCATCAGACATACTCCCTCTCTTGCCCTATCATTCTCATTAACTCCCACACATATACCTAAACCATATTCCCATTCTCTCACCCTTTCACCTTCCCATTTAGTTTCAGTCAATCCACATATATCCACTTTTGCATCCTCAAGCACCTGAACAATCTCTCTCTCTTTCACTTCATCATTCACTCCTCTCACATTCCACGTTCCCACCCGGAAATTAATTATGTTGGTATAAATGGTATACCTTCGTCTTTGCTTGTGTTTATACTATAAATTAAACCAATAAAAGCACAGAGAACTGATGAGTAAAATACCAAACTGCAGTGAGAATAAATGGTGTTCAGGAGTAAAACTTACCTTCAAATAACTTCCTACCATCCTAGTCTAAGATTTTGCCCGCACCGTGCAAGAATTACCGTATTTCCCAGTGTAAAGCATGCTTCGGCTCATAACACGTACCCCAGTCATCAAGAGAAAATTTGGAAAACACCTAGGTCTAGGCCTAGCCTAACATGAACATGAGGTTGCAGGACTTCCAACCTACCTTACCATGATGTTTCATTGGATACTTACTGTGTTGCTCTTAAGGAGTTTGTTTCTTTACAGCACTCTAATTTCAGATGTACTGATACCTGTATTGTTTCATGCTATATCTCTGGAGAATCTGAAATCCGAGAGAAAAAATGGTGAACCACTCAAAACAACCGCCATATGGCACTTGTTTTAGCCCAACACGCCAGCTACCAAACAGCAGTGTTACCAAGCCTGTCGAAAATTGCCATAACTCTGACGTCATATTCCACTGTTCTCTTTACTTAAAGCAAAGGAAATTGCTACATCTTTACAGATACTTATGTAACTTCATTATTTATGATATTAAGTTTAGCAGACAAATCCGCTTAGGAGATGAATTTCCTAACTGATATGGGTGTAGCAGTGTAGTGCTATAGTTTAGCATGTTTTAAAGTTGAGCTTAGCACTTTTGAAGTTTTCTTTTTGGCATCACTGTCCATGGAGTTGGTGGTAAACAGTACATTCAGAGCATCATCAGTCACGTGAAAAGCAAAAGTACTACTGCCCTTACAGTACTCTGATAAAGACTGATGAATTGTTTACTGTATGATAACATAATAGTACAGGCCTAGTGTAAACACAGCCACAAGACTATGAAGGATAAAAAATAATACGAAGGTAAGCTTTCATCAGTTTTAGGAAGACATAGCCACTTCTGGGTTCAATTGTGGCCCATCCCTTCCCTACTAAAATAGGTATATAGCTTTGTTGTATAATGCACAGGACATACAGTAGATCTTTGCTATTCGGGGGGGTTAGGTTCCAAAGACCCCCATGGAAGGCTGATTCCGTGGATACTCAATTCACCATCACAAAATGGCATATTATTTCCACATAAACTAAGCACATCCCTGAAAAAATAAGAAACATACTTTAAAATATTACAAATAACATTAACACTCACCAAAAGACCGTGTGTTCTCTTCCTAACCTTTGTACAATGATGACAATTGCTGTATGACGATGATGATTGCTGTATAGATGACGATGATTGCTGTATGACGATGATGATTGCTGTATAGATGACAATGATTGCTGTATGATGACAACGATGATTGTAGTGCAGTTCCTACAGTGCCCATGTGGTGAGGTGACGAGATGTGTGGTGGCTCTGTAGGTAAGCTGTGAGTCTGGTCTGACCCTTTTCACTGTCATTGATGACACCTTACACTCTCTCTTTGCCTTAGAAGGATTGCTTTTATTCTTTACTGTTTCTTGGGAGCCATTTTTCACTTACACAATGAAGATACAGTAGAGTTGTAAACACGAGAAGGGCGACGTCGACATAAGTAACGAACTGACTGGTGTTTACAATAAGACTGGCGGAGTGGCAGGAATGCCTGTGGGTGCAGGTATGCTAACTGTAGTGACAGAAGTGTGTGTTGCACGCCAATTTCATATGGAATTGCAAAGTATAGTACAGTATTAAAATAAATTTGATCTGCGGAAACTTAAATCTGCGGATGCAAATTCCGCGGATAAAAAAGGTCTACTGTACTTTGAGAGCATTTTGGGGGGGTTAAAAAAAAAAAAAAAAAGAAAGTGTGTTATATGCCAGAAGATATGGTAATCATATACGTAGATGCAGAGTTTCTTGAGCTTTCTCATGGATGTTGCAGATGTTTGATGTGACCAACAGTATTCCAATAAATCGTCAAAAACTTTTAAAGTCACGGGTCAGTGCTTCCAGAGTGAAGGAGGGGAGGGAGTGAGGGGGGAGCCAGAAGGCCTGGCTAGCAAGGCGGGGAGCATGGGAGGATGTGGAGGAGAAACTAAATGGGGGGAGAAGCAAAGGTGTGGGCAGGATTTTCACTTTTCTATCACGAGGTGGACGGGTGCTTTTACCGTACATTACTCATGGCTTGTGGTCTGTGTTAGATGCGAGGTGGCCATTCAGAAACACTGCTCCTGGTAACCGGGCGACTTTGGACTTTTGGTAGAGAGTCGGACGGCTCCTGTCACGGAACAAGTACATGTGGCTTGTGATCTGTGTTCAGCGCTCGGTGGCAGTTGGGAAAGACATCCCGGTGGCCGCGTGACTTTGGACATTCAGTGGGGATGCATACGGATGTTTTGACACAGCTTGAGGGTTTCATTTGGTATTACTCGGGTGCTGGAGGCGCACTGGGAGTGATCAGACAAGCTTGCAACTTTGATCATTCAGTACAGAGGCGAACAGACATTCTAGTTCTGGTTGTGGGTTACGGCCTATTTCCTGCTCACAGCTCGAGCCCAGCAACCATGATACCGAATGTTTGAACATGTCAGCTGGCTGGACAAAGTTCTCGGGAACTTTTACGTCTAGATAATAGCAAGTAAATTCAGATTATAATTTAATAGAGCCATGGTTCAATATCTGGATGATAAACAGGTTCAGATACTGCACGTGCGGATAAATGAGGGATTATTATTTCCGCTACACCTCATGGGATTAAGTGCACTGAACTGTACTGCATGATGTACAATGCCCTCCATTAATGCTAGCACAAGGTGAGTACATAGTACACTAGGTACAGTAGGTACTCATAGTATGCGAGTTTATGGGCGGCAGAGGAGGTCGCTTACTAGGAATTCGTGTACTATGAATACATAAACGTATGGGAATAAATTACATATGGGCGGCACCCCCCCTCATCGGTAACCCTTGAGACTCCTTTCATACCTAAGTATTGTACTGTACAGGGAAACTGTCTAAGACATATTCGTTTTCGTTTTCGTTTTTAAAGGCTCCACCATGCTTGCATGTGTCAGCCTTGGTCACCTAATGGCGGCTCTCCACGCTGCACGATCCGTTGCAGCCTCCCTGTTCAGTCCCTTAACCCTGAGGTTACACTTAATGACCTCGTCCCATGTCTTTCTCGGTCTACCCCTCATAACCCCACCCCCAATATTAACACTTCTCACCTTCCTCACCCAATTATCATCCCCCATCCTCTCCACATGTCCAAACCATCTCAATCTACCTCTACTCATCACAACACCAATACACTCCAGTCCCATCCTACCTCTCAACTCTTCCATCGTAAACCCATCCCCTCCAGGCCTTGGATGCAGGGACGCACTGCACATCCACCTAATCATTGTCATTTCTGTACGTCTGAGCCGGCGAATAGCTTCCTCCTTCACTGCCCAGGTCTCACTACCATACAGCATTACACTCCTAACACATGCTGCATACAAAGACCCCTTAGCACGTAGGGAGAGTCCTGTCAATGTCAGGAGAGGCAAGAGCTCCCTGAACTTCTTCCAACCACTTCTCACCCTAGCCACAGAGCTAGCTCCAGCCCCACCTCCAGCACACAACATGTCTCCCAAATAACAAAACTCTTCCACACACTCAAGAGATTCACCAGCAAGTTCAATCCTTTCACATCTGACAGTCTCCACCTGCTCATCCCGACACGCCGTACACATAAAATCAGCATTATCTCACAGTCTACCTCTGATACCACTACATCTCTTATGCACCCATTTATCACACACACCGCACAAGATGGAATTACTTCCCACACCCCTGTGGCAAACTGCACATGGCCACTCTCCCTCGTCTTTGACAGTACTGCCACCAACCCTAGATATCATCACTTTTGTTTGACCTGCATTTACCCTTAAACCCTTGTGCCCCTTACCATCTCTCCACTTCCTAAACCTTTCCTCCGCTTCCCTTTCGTTCTCTGCAATCAACACCAAATCATCAGCATACAACAACTCCCACGGAAGTCCGTTTCTAGTCACATGAAAGGGCCTCAAGTACCATGATAAACAACATGGGACTCAAGACTGACCCCTGATGCACACCAGCATTCACGGAAAACTCATCACTCAAATCTCCATTCACTCTTACCTGGGTGTGAGCACCCACATACATAGACATAACCACCCTAACCAGCCACTCCTCCAAGTAAACCAACAAGATCATTGCTTCACTAAATGAACAAGGACATGGCTTAACTAAAACAACGAGAATATGGCTGCTCTCCTTAACCCAAGAGAACAGCAGGCTTGATGGATGTAAGAAGGGGATCCGAGGCAGGGTGTGGCACCTAGTGTGCACCTCCTGCACCATCCGACACACCCTTCCTCACCACTCTTGTCACCAGCACTTTCAACATTTTCACTAGCTAATGCACTCACTTCGTTCATAAACCCTTCAAAGTCTATTTCTGACACCTCAGACATCACATCATCCTCTTGATCCTCCCCAGGAAATGGCTCTTCTGATGTTGAAGGGAGTGAGTCCTCACTTTCTTGAGGCCACAGGTAGTGGGGTGATTAAGGTTTGCTTCCTTCTGTTAACTTGGTTGTGGCTGTCTGTGTAGTAGCAGGAGGTTCTGTCCATTGAAGTCATCGCTTCCTCCACTCACAACTGACAGTGTTCGTTGTCCTTGAATTCTTCCTTGAATTTATCTAGGGAACACAGTACCCGGCTGATCTCCATCATCGACAAGTCTCCAGTCTCCATCACTGGTGGTGCAGGCTGTTCATCTGTGGTCTCCTGCTCTCAGCCCCGGACTTGGGCCACTCTTCACCGCTGTCTCTCCTATTACACGTTCGGTTCGTGTACTATTAAAAAATACACTAAAATTTGATAAAAAATAGGTCCTCGCATACAATGAGATTCGCATACTGTGAGCTCGAGTACTATTTGTACCTACTGTACTGTATTACTCTACTGTGTCAGTACTGTACAGTAAACTCTTCATTAGTCAAGCTGTGTGGGGATCTAGGGCAGTTCGTCTTACTGAATTATTTGACCAACCATAAATAATTGAAAAAATAAAAAATGAACTGTATCCCCCCGCCCCAGTAGTTGCAAATTATGTGTGATTACTTGTTTATCAACACTAAAAAACTTAAGAAGCGTCTATAAAGCAATAAAAATAAACAATAAAAACAGTTTGGTGCATGTCATAGGCTAGGCTAGGATAGGAGGTTGCATAGGTGGAGATATGCAACAGTCACTTAATTTACATAAAGTTCTGCTCTTATTTACATTACTATGCAGTCAGTTAAATTAAAATGTAACACTTGGAATATAATAATCTAAAATGTAGCACTTGGAATATAAGAAACTAAAACGTAACCCTTTGAAAAAACATTGTCACACCTCGGTCAGAGTTCGACTTACCGGAAATTCCGCCTGCTGCAGGGTCGACTTAAGGAGTTTTTACTGTATTGTCTTTTGTTTAATTTTCATCATTTACTCATGGAAAAGTTTTTAGGGTAGAGGGTTGAGAAAGGCAAGACAAATAAATCTGTTAAAAAAAAAAAAAAAAAGGCATGCTCTTCATCGACGGAAAATGTGTGATACCTGTACGGTTTTCTACGTAATGAACCGACTCCAACGAATTTACAATATCTTACAGTATCTTGGCAACTCCATTCTTTTAAATGTTACTCATAAATGCTTTGAAAAATAAAGTAAAGAAACAAATCTTCAGCATTTATTGGTGAACTGATGATTTGGAAAATAGTTCAGTACAGTAGAATTATCACAACCCCCTTGCTCACAGTTATGCGGATGAACACCACCCACCAATTTATTCTTTACCTGACTACCGTCGCTCTACCCTTCACTTGCCACTCATCTGTTTTGCAGATAATACAGTAAATATGTACAAATTGCATGGAAAAATAAACTAAAGAAATAAATATTGATCATTTATTGGTGAACTGCTGATTAGGAAAGAAGTGTTGTACAGTAGAATTATCAGGACTCCCTTGCTTACAGTTATGTATAGGGCCACTGCCTGCCAATTTATTCCTTGCCTGACTGCCATACTCCAGTCCTCCAACAAACCAAACCTTCATTTCTGTCAGCTAGATTTTATCTTGTCTGCCAGAGCAGATGCATTCTAAGATGATGTATAAATTAATCTTAGAACGAATTTAAGGAATAAGTTGGTGGGCTGTGACCATACACAGCTGAGCAAGGGAATCATGTTAATTATACTGTACAACACTTCTTTCCTAATCATCAGTTCACCAATAAATGCTCATGATTTATTTCTTTAGTTTATTTTTCCATGTTTTATGGATAAAATAACAAATAATGTTTAACAAAATGAACTTACCGTGTGCATTGTGAGCTCCTGCAGGACACTGCAATCATGCGTTACATATATGGGGTGTGTTTAAGAGGAGGTTATGTTATAAATGGAATTGTTTGTGTGGCCCTGGATATGTGTGGTATTGTATATACCACAATGATATAGCATATGTATAAGAGTATGCTCTATATCAGATCTGTCTATCTATCTAATGCCAGATGCCTCAATCCCGTTTGGGGTGGCCACAAACAAATCGCCTCCAAGTCGCCCTGTCCCCCGCCATTTCACTGCCCTGCTCCCAACTCACACCCCCTCTCTCATATACCTCTCCACCCCATCCCTCCATCTCATCCTCAGCCTCCCCCTCCCTCTTCCCCCCTCCACCTCACTCACATACACTCTCTTCGTCAGTCTTTCACCCTCCATCCTCTCCACATGGCCAAACCACCTCAGTGTGTTCCTCATAACGCTTCCTATCACATCCACATCCACACCACAACGCTCCTTTATATCCTCATTTGTCAGCCTGTCTCTCCATGTGACTCCACAGGCTCCTCTTAAATAACTCATTTGCACTGCTCTCATTCTTGACTTGTATCCTTCCAACAACGTCCAAGCTTCACTTCCATACGTTAGAGTTGGTATCACAATACTGTCATGTAGTAACTTTTTCACTTCCATGCTCACTTCCCTGTTTCTTATCACTGCTTTCAAAGAACCAGCAACCTTTCTTCCCTGCTGTACCCTTTCAAGCACTTCACCCTCCAAACCTCCATCCTTACTCATCACACTACCCAGGTATGTAAACATACTCACATTTTCCAATTCCTCACCATCCAACCTCGCTGTACATTCACTGACTTCACCTCTCTCAAAGACCATCACTTTACTCTTCCTTACATTCACCTTTAGATTCTGTTTCTTACACACTCTCCCAAACTCATCCACCAAGCCTTGCAGCTCTCCTTCGTCTTCACTCAACAACACAGTATCATCTGCAAACAACAGTACAGGGAGTTTCCAAACATTATCCTCTCTCACCAGGGCCACTCCAACATCCACTACCCTACCTTGTACCTCTTTTATTACTCCATCCATGTACAGATTGAACAACCATGGAGACATGACACATCCCTGTTTCAACCCAACTTTCAAAGGGAAAAATTCACTTAGTTCACCATCCACACGCATTGCAGCCTTCGCACCATCGTACATACTCTTCACAGCATTCAACAACTTCCCATCTACTCCATATATTCTTAACACTTTCCACAATCCTTGTCTATCCACCCTGTCATATGCTTTCTCCAAATCCATGAAAGCCGCATACAACTTCTCTCCCTTCTCTAGAAACTTTTCCTCTGAAGATCTAAGAATGAATATCTGATTTACACAACCTCTTCCCTTCCTAAAGCCTCCTTGTTCTTCTCCAACTAATTTCTCTGTTATTTCTCTAACTCTGTCAGTAAGTATCCTACCATACACTTTTCCTATTATACTAAGAAGACAAATGCCCCTATGATTACCACACACTTCTTTTTCCCCTTTTCCTTTGTACAAGGGAATAATTATACCTGACTTCCAATCCTCCGGGACTTTACCTTCCTCCCAGGCCAATCTGCACATCTTCCACATCCATTCTACTACTATCTCTCCTGGGAAAAATAAGTGTAGCTGGGAAGGTGAATTCCCCAAGCTTCCCAGATAACTGGGATTGTACTGTACAGTATTACTATACTGTATCAATACCGTATTGTATTTTATGCTTAGCTTTAATCTTTTACTCGTGGGAAAGCTTTTGGGATAGGAAGTCGAGACGGATATTAACATAATATCAAATTTGATGCTGAATGTTAAACCAGTGAGTGGGGGTACAACACAGTATCTGGCATTTTACTTTAACCGGTGTAGGGCTTGGCTGAATTACAGCGGATAATAGAGAGTTTACTGTATCTTAGCTTACCATTATCACACTTTAATTCTGTCATTCTTTGCCAAACTATATTCAATATGCTGCATCTCGGTTCTTTTCTGTTAATGTTTTGGTCACTCAGGTAGGTCTTGCCTACACCCCTGCCACTCAGTCTAGCACCCCTGGGTTCACACTGGTCATATTATGGTCGTGAAACATCCATCCATCCATCGTCCTATCCTACGTTGCCCCATGAGGAGCGTAGGAGCCCAGGGCTAGGCAAGTTGGTCCTGACATTTTAGATGAGAGTGACATGCCTCACTCATCCCTGAGTGACATTACGTGTGCAATAACCCCAACCACCCTTTGGATATAAACCTTCACTGGCTTAATCCAATTGGAGCTCCATAATTGTAATTGCCCACTACCACCAGGTGCCATAATTTGGTTATATGGTTACCAGCCAGTGTAGTAAATGGTTTCCAGGTGTACAGGAAACCATTTGTCTTGTCGCTCAGTGTAGAGTCACCCATAGGCATAAGGAAGAGGAAAGAATGAAGGAATGAAAGACAGAAGAGGGAGTGTAAAGTCACTCGTAGGCAGAAGGATGAGGAAAGAATAAAGTAAAGAAAAACAGATGAGGAAGGAAGGAATGAAGGAAGAAGGAGAGGAAAGGACAGACACCTGAGAGCAGCACTACATCAAGTGAGTGGAAAAAACTGATTCACATGCTCCTGTTTTGCAACCCGGTAAAACTAGACATCATTGTGAGCAGTTCAAAATGGCAGCCTACTTCAGAAGATCATCTGGCACGGCAAACATTGAGCACTCACACCTGCGAAATTTAACCCGTGGACTGCAACATAACTGACCAAAGTGTCTCGGAAAGCTGCGACCTACCTCTTACGAGCGAGATTTTCAACAATGCACAACAAAGGTTCTAGAAGGATCAGCATGACACAAAATTTATGGGGTATTAAGGTAACTGGTAGTTCTCATTCCCACCCCTTATCTTGAGCCCAGTTCCTAAGTTGCACCAGCAACTGTGACCTGAAAGTATGCACATTGTAGTGCATTTCCCACAATATCATCATCCCAAGAAAGGCGGTTGTGGGTCAAAATTTTTTAGAATAACATAAAATCTAATGTAAGGTCAATAGGAGGTAATGGAACAGAAGTAGGGTGGTAAATAATGGGTGTAAAAGTAGTGCCCTAAGGTTGTATTGCAGCATGCAGATCGAGCTGGCAACCTGCCTGGGGACAGCCTATCTACAGCCTGTCTCTTCTGTCCCAGTGCTTCTGTACCATTACACACACACACACACACACACACACACACACACAGGGAAGAACCCCTGAATTATAGACCAGTGTCTCTAACCAGCATGGTCGCAAAATTGTGTCAGAGAATCCTGAAAGACAGATGGATAAAATATCTGGAAGAGATGAATATTTTGGCTGGATGTCAGTTTGGATTCAGAAGTGGAAGGTCATGTGTTTCCAACCTGTTGAGCTTTTACTCAAGAGTGATTGACATGGTACAGGAGAGAGATGGTTGGGTGGATTGTGGGTACTTAGAGAAGGCCTTCAACAAGGTACCTTATAAGAGACTAATGTGGAAACTAGAGTATATAGGAGGACTGAAGGGGAAACTCCGGGAATGGATGAGAGACTTTTTGAGAGACAGACAAATGAGGACAGTAATAAAGAACAGGATGTCTGGATGGAGGGAAGTAATAAGTGGAGTCCCTCAAAGCTCGGTGTTGACGCCAGTAATGTTCCTGATTTACGTATATGATATGGTAGATGGAGTGAACAGTTATGCAAGTCTGTTTGCTGATGATGTAAAGATCTTGAGGAAGGTAGAGGTTGAGGAGGATTGTAAAACTGCAGGAGGATCTGGATAGGATATATGATTGGAGCCAGATGTGGGAAATGAAATTTAATGTAAATAAATGTAAAATATTGGAAATGGGTAAAAGTACCAGGAGGCCATCACTGAATTATTTGTTGGGTAATGAATTAATCACAAAAATGAGAGAAGTGAAAGATTTGGGAGTCCTGGTCCAAGATAGTTTGTCACCTGAAAAACACATTAACAAGATAGAGATGTATAAACTCTTGACTAACATAGGAGTAGCTTTTCATTATATGGATGAGGAGATAATGAAAAAATTGATAGTGGCCATGATCCACCCCAGGTTAGAATATGCAGGGGTAGTGTGGTCCCCACACCAAAAGAAAGATATAAACAAGATTGAGAGAATACAAAGAACAGCAACGAAGATGGTCCCCAGTCTGGCAGATATGTCATACAGAGAGAGGCTGGAAGAGCTGGAGTTGCCTTCCTTAGAGGAAAGGAGAAAGAGGGGAGACATGATCACAGTGTTCAGGACCATGATAGGAGTAGATAAAATTGACCGAGAAGATCTGTTTGTATGGGATAAGAGAGCAACAAGAGGACACGGAATGAAATTGAAGAAGTTAAGCTGCATGAAGGATATCAAGAAATATAGCTTTCCTTATAGAAGTATAGACTTATGGAATAGCCTGGACAAAGAGATCGTCCAGTCTAAAAACTTAAACGAGTTTAAAGCTAAATTTGACTCACTGAGAAACAGCGACGGGAACCCATGAGCATAGTACATTCCGTGTATATCACAATTAGGTATATTAGGTAAATACTTAAATATTTGGAACGACTTAGCCATTCCCCAGACACTTAAACTCGCATTACTTTCATTCTCTATGTTCAACAATTCCTTAATGTGCGCTGTCCATCTGCTCACTAATAATAGACCCTAATAAGAGAGGGCAGTGTTTGGAAACTCCCTGCACTGTTGTTTGCAGATGATACTGTATTGTTAAGCGAAGATGAAGGGGAACTGCAAGGCTTGGTGAACGAGTTTGGGAGTGTTCTTAAGAAACAGAATCTAAAGGTGAATGTAGGGAAGAGTAAAGTTATGGTCTTTGAGAGAAGTGAAGTCACTGAATGTACAGTGAGGTTGGATGAGGAGGAAATGGAAAATATGAGTGCATTTAAGTTCCTGGATAGTGTGATGAGTAAGGGTGGAAGTTTAGAGCGTGAAGTGTTTGAAAGGGTACAACAGCGAGGAAAAGTTGGTGGTACTTTGAAAGCAGTGATAAGGAACAGGGAAGTGAGCATGGAAGGAGAAAAGTCACTCCTTGACAGTATTGTGATACCAACTCTAACATACAGAAGTGAAGCTTAGACATTGTTGGAAGGACAGAAGTCAAGAGTGAGAGCAGTGGAAATGAGCTATTTGAGAGGAGCATATGGAGTTACATGGAGAGAGAGACTGACAAATGAAGAAGTGAGGGAGCAATGTGGTGTGGATGCGGTTGTGATAGAAAACACTAGGAGGAATACATTCAGGTGGTTTGGCCATGTGGAGAGGATGGAGAGTGAGAGACTAATGAGGAGAGTGTATGCGAGTGAGGGGGAGAGGGAGGGGGAGGCCAAGGATGAGATGGAGGGATGGAGTGGAGAGATATATGAGAAGGGGGAGTGTAAGCTGGGAGCAAGGGAGTGAAGTGTCACTGGACAGAGCGACGTGGAGGCGATTTGTTTGTTGGCACCCCTTATGGGATTGAGGCATCTGGCAATAGATAGGTAGATACATATAATCTCATCTGATTGTGTGACAGTACAGTATATTTCATATAGTATAATGTCATAAAACTAATAAAAGGTGTAAGTACTGTACAGAAAGTAGAGGTTTGTACTGTAATACAATAATATCAAGATCAGCACTTAATATTAGGATATCCATATATTATAATGTACTTGTAGCTGCTGTTTGGCATAAGTATCACAAAACATCTAATCACTTCAGACTATGTGACATTATAGTTCATACAGTATAATCTCTTAAAACTAATAAAAGGTATAAGAATTGTATAGTAAGTAGCACATGCCAGGTCACAAACTTTTGTATGAATTTGGGGTCCAGTTGTCTCAACTTTTTTAGCAGTTGACAATACCGTTATAAGTTCTTTGTCATTTTTACATCATAATCATAATACAGTAGATAGATTGTGTAGTGGTAGGTGGATGTGTCCATCATCCACCGCTTATTGTAGTGGTACTCTGTTTTTAGGGTAGCTCTACATTGAGTGGCAAGCCAAATTATTTCCTGTAAACCAGGAAAGCATTTACAGTGCTGGGTGGTAACCTTATAACCAACCAACACATGTTCCCTGCGTGACAACAAGTGGGTTGGCGGAGGGTTAGTGCCCCTTCCCGGAAAACAACTAACAAAAAATATGAACAAGAAGCCTCAGATCAGGACTGACCAAAAGGTGACGACTAAGGACCAAACAAAGGACATGGTACGGATAGCTACATGGAATGTAAGGGGTGCAAATAATGAGGTGAAAGAAAGAGAGATTGTCCAGGTGCTTGAGGGTGTGAAATTAGATGTATGTGGATTAACTGAAACTAAATGGCTGGTGAGAGTGTGAGAGAATGGTTGTATGGATGGGGTATATGTGTGGGAGTAGGCAAGAATGAGAGAGCAAAAGAAGTAGTGTGTATTGTTGTGAGTAACAGATGGAAGGAGAATATAAGAGAGTATGGATCAGTTGGCTTAAGGATTGTGTGGGTAAGATTGAAAGTTTGACTACAAATGTGGGCGATTGTGTGCATGTATGTGCCAACGCAAGATTGTGCAAGCAGAGTGAGAGAAGAGTTCTGGGCAAATGTGGAAGCGTGGATGGAAAAGTTTGAAAGGAGTGAGAGAGTGTTTTTGATTGGAGATATGAATGGAACAGTAGGGAATGTGAAGGTGGATGGAGTAATTGGTAAGTGGGTGTGCCTGCAGAAATGGATGAGAATGGCAGTGCTTTAATGGACATTTTTGCTGGGAAGGGGTTGGTGATAGCCAATACCATCCACAGGTATACATGGCGAGTGATGAGAAGGATGGATGATGAACTGAATGAATGGAAGGCAGTAATTGATTATGTGTGTGTGCATGAAAGGATGAGAAGGTGTGTAATGGATGCAAGAGTATATAGAGGTTGGGGGAGTGGACTTTCTGACCACCACTTGGTAGTGGTCAGAATCAAAGTCCAAGAGGATGGAGAAATAGAAGAAGGGAAGGGCATGAGGAAGCAGTGCATACAAGGAGAGTGGAAAGGTTACAAGAGGATGGAAAAATCAATCAATCATTTCTGTGGCACCCCATGGGATGCATAGGGCCTCGATGAACTCTCTCCACCAATATTTGTCTCTTGCCATCTCCCTCAGGTCCCACCAACACTCCTCTCCTGCTTCTCTTCATTGTCCTCAACCAGGTTTTCCTCGGCCTACCTCTACCTCTTCTTCCTCTAGCCGTCCACTCTGGCACATCCTGTATTAAACTGCCTTTTTTTCTGTATATGTGCCCCAGCCACTTCCAGCGAGACAGTCTCATATATTCATTAACTGGTTCCCCTCTCATATCCCTTACTCTTTCATTTGTAACTCTGTCTTGCCACATTGCCCCAAGAATCCTTCTCAGTATTTTCTTCTCAAATCTTAATACTTTCTGATCTGTTGCAATTGTACTGTATCATGACTATCTATCTATGTCTATCTATTGCCAGATGCCATAATCCCATAAGGGGTGGCCATTTGACTTCGAGGTATTTGTTTTACGGAAAGAGGCACTTACCCTCCACCAACCCACTTGTTGACACGTAGGGAGCATGTATGGTTTGGTTATATGGTTACCACCCAGTGTTGTAAATGGTTTCTTGGCTTACAGGAAACCATTTGGCTTGTCACTTAATGTAAAGCCACCTGTAAAGGAAAGAAAAGGAATAAGAAGTGACAGGAAAGATGGGAGAAATAGGTAGAGAGGAGGGCAGGCACAGAAAAAGAGTGATACAGGCTAAGGTAGAAGTAGGCAGCACTACATCAAGTAAGTGGAAGCATGACTCATGCCCATAAATTAAAACTGGTCTGACCATGGACTTGTAAATTTTCACTTTAGTATGTACTGAAAGCATATTATTATTCCAAACAGATTTCAACATTCCTGTCTAATCCTCTCCTCAATTTCATTGTTTATTGATTCTTTAGATGATACAATCGTTCCCAGATATTTAAAGTTTTCTGCATTCATCACCACATTACTCACAATTACAGTACACATTCGATTTCCACTTTCATATTAATAATTTCAATCTTTCCACAATTTATTACCAATCCCACTTTTTCTCCTTCCTCCACCAGACAATCAAGCACCCTCTGAATCTTGTAAATACTTCCGCAAATCAGTACAATATCATCAGCATAGTCCAAATCCATCAGCTTCTTATTTTCTTTCCAGTTAATTCCTGCACATGTTCTCCTTACAACCTTTCTCATAACATAATCCATAACCAAAACAAACAGCAGTGGCGAAAGAACTCCTTAAATCACTCCTGACCTAACTTCAAATGGATCACTCAAAGAACCACCCACCATTACCTTACAAAAAGTACCTTCATGCAGACATCTAATAATATTTACAAACTTTTCTAGTATACCATAGAATCTCATAATTTTCAACATAGCTCCACGCGAAACACTATCAAATGCCACAAAACACATACTAAGTGGCATTTTCATCTCATTAGCTTGTTGTATTAGATGCCATACAATAAAAATCTGATCATTACAACCTCGACCCATTCTAAATCCTGTTTGTTCTTCTCTTAAAATTTTATCAATTACTGGCTCTATTCTGTTCAACAAGATTTTGGAAAAGACTTTTGCAACTACAGGTGTCAAAGTTATTCCCCTGCAATTGCCACGCACACTTCTTAAATCTCCCTTTTTTGGTATTTTTCTAATCACTCCATTTTTCCACTCTTCTGGAATTTCACCATTATCCCAAGCCACATTAAATAGTTTCAAAAGTTCATTCATCAGCTCATCATTTTCCACCTTAAGCATTTCAGGAAATATTCCATCCCCTCCTGGGGTCTTAAAATTCTTTAACTCCTTTATAGATTTTGCTGCCTCTTCCAAGGTTATATCCCCTGTTTCCATCTGCAAATCTCTCTCAGCTGGCAAAATGTCCTCTTCAGCTGGGATTGGTCTATTTAGAACAGATTCAGAATGCTCTTTCCACCTCCCTTTTATATCCAAATCTTTAGTCATCAAATTACCATTTCTATCTCAGGTATTTCCTTCCTTCTCTTGTCAGTCCCATTTAACTCCTTTATGGCCTGATACACTGCTCTTGTGCTCTGACTGTCATTTTTACTTAATTTAATTTCTGTCTCTGTTGCCTTTTCATCATATAGCCTCCTCTTATCACGTCTAATGAGTCTTTTTGCTTCAGAATGGAAACTCCAGTACTTTGCCCTAAGCACTTCAACTACCTGGCCATCAACATGTTGTTCTTCACTTCATAACTTCTCCTCTTTCCTTTTCTGAATTGCATTCCACGTTTCATCTGCCATCCACTTTTTCCTTCTCGCCTCTCCCTTTTTCTTAATAGTAACTTTAGCACTCCCATGCAAAACCTCTTTTACCTCTCTCCACATTTGATTAATATCATTGTCTTCAGGTTCCATCAAAGTCTGCAGGATGAGAAACCTGTTCGTACATTCCCACCGAAACTTTTCCTTTGTGTTCTCATCACTTCTCAGCTCATCTATCTATCTATCTATTGCCAGACGCCTCAATCCCGTTTGGGGTGGCCACAAACAAATCGCCTCCAAGTCGCCCTGTCCCCCGCCATTTCACTGCCCTGCTCCCAACTCACACCCCCCTCTCTCATATACCTCTCCACCCCATCCCTCTATCTCATCCTCGGTCTCCCCCTCCCTCTTCCACCCTCCACCTCACTCACATACACTCTCTTCGTCAATCTTTCACCCTCCATCCTCTCCACATGGCCAAACCACCTCAGTGTGTTCCTCACAACGCTTCCTATCACATCCACATCCACACCACAACGCTCCTTTATATCCTCATTCGTCAGCCTGTCTCTCCACGTGACTCCACAGGCTCCTCTTAAATAACTCATTTCCACTGCTCTCACTCTTGACTTGTGTCCTTCCAACAATGTCCAAGCTTCACTTCCGTACGTTAGAGTTGGTATCACAATACTGTCATGTAGTAACTTTTTTACTTCCATGCTCACTTCCCTGTTTCTTATCACTGCTTTTAAGGAACCAGCAACCTTTCTTCCCTGCTGTACCCTTTCAAGCACTTCTCCCTCCAAACCTCCATCCTTACTCATCACACTACCCAAATACTTAAACGTACTCACATTTTCCAATTCCTCACCATCCAACCTCGCTGTACATTCACTGACTTCACCTCTCTCAAAGACCATCACTTTACTCTTCCCTACATTCACCTTTAGGTTCCGTTTCTTACACACTCAGCTCATCAAAATCATAATTATTGCCTCCTGTACAATTACCATTAACGTTTCTCTTAAGTTTTATTTTAATCTTTGACACAACAAGTTGATGATCACTACCTATTTCTGCCCCCCTCCTTACGCAAACATCTTGCAAATAACTCCTATGCCTTCTACTAATTGCAATGTGGTCAGTCTGGTTGCAATATTTACCACATGGTGAAATCCAAGTAGTCTTATGTATTCTTCTATGCTCAAAGATAGTTCCACCAATTACAAGGTCATTTGCTAAACAAAAGCTTCCAAATCGCACCCCATTTTCGTTTCTTATACCAACGCCCTCCTTACTCATACAACCTTCAAAGCCATTGCTACTACTGCCAACAATCGCATTAAAATCACCAATGCAAACTAACACATCATGTCTTGCCAGTCTATTCACTACATCCTGCAGCTTCTCATAAAAGTCATCCTTCATTTCATCAGCAGCCTCATTTGTTGAAGCGTACCCTACAACCATACTGATATTACCATGGTCAGATTTTAAACAAGCATGAAGCAAGCGCTCATTAATTGGTTCAAACTCACATACTGCCTTACAAACATTTCTACTCAGCTGTAAGCCTACTCCTTGGTAATGATTTCCATCACTCCTACCAGAAACCAACATAGTAATATCATCTTCCAAATTCATTTTATCAACTCCAAGCAACCTCGTTTCTACAAGAGCACAAATATCCATCTTGTATTCCTTGAACACTGAAATAAGTTCTTCCATTTTACCAGCCTGATTGAGAGTTCAAACATTCCAGTTTCATATTCTTAACCTCTAAAGTACTAATCTCATCAGTCGGGCTTTTTGCGCAATTTCTTAAAAGAACGAGCAACACCAATCGTGCAACATCCACAAAAAACTGGCAGCAGCTGGCTCCACCCCAACTGTGATGCAGATGGCTTCTAACCAATCAGAATTAAGTGTTGGACACACCAGAGGGGGGACCCAGGTGGTGGGGGGTGTACCCCCCACCTCCCTCTTGCCACGTCCCTTTACCCCACTACCTTGTTGCTACCCTACCTCCCACTGCTCTTACCACCACCACCACCACCACTCCCACACTCTCCTCATGCATCCCTCTCCCCCTCCCATATGGATCCCCCCATGACTAGGGGAGGGTATTTCCCCCCTACTCTCCCTCCATGTCCCTGTGCTCCACTGGGGCCCTTCCTTTGTGTCTTGTGGTGGTCTCCTCCCATCCCTCCATCCCCATACTCCCCCTCCTGGCCTTACCACCTCCCACCACCACCCCCAACCCCCCACTCCAACCCCTACCCTCAGCCCCACCCCTTAGCACACAATATCTTTACCACCCCAGCCTCGAATATTGCGTATTTTTTATGCTTTATGGCGCGTGTTCTTGAATCATTACCTGTAATTTATTTGTGTCTTTACATACAGATATGCACACCACAGTTATTTTGGCTGTCTTTATTCGAAACCCACTCGAAAAAGAAATTTTATTTTATGCCGACACATGCAAGCATGTTGGAGCCTTCAAAAACAAAAAGAAACAAAACGAAAACTAACTAGAAATGACAGCTCGGAGGGGAGGGAAGGAAGGGGGGGGTAAGGGGGGAGGGGAGATTAGGTGAGGGGAGGGAAGAGAAGGAGGAAAGAGGAGGGGAGGGAAGGGGAGGGAGGGGACTGGAAGTATGGGGAGGGGAGAAGAGGGGAGGAAAATTTTTTTATTTATCATATTTTTATTAGGGGGTTCAGAACCATTTTCCCTAGCAAGATTTGGCAGCTCGGCGGGGAGTGGAGGGGGGGAGAGGAAGTTAAGTGAGGGGAGGGAAGGAAAGGGAAGGGGAGGGAGGGGATTAGAGGTGTGGGGAGGGGAGAGGAGGGGAGGATAATTTTTACTATTTATCATCTTTATTGGGTGGGTTTATCACCATTTTATTTTTTTCTAAACGCATTACAGTGGTTTATAACATCAATACACACCAAAAAAAAAAAAAAAATGACTGGTGATTTTTGTACGTAGTGTTGCGAAGAAAACAGATGCGAGTGGCGTATTTTCTTTCTCGCCTGGGCCTTGACGGGTAACTATTATAAACTTTGATGGGTCATAGCTCGGTAACTATTGGGTCTAGGAGGGTGGAGTTTGCGTTTTCAGGTGTGTAAATTGAAGCTCTATAAATCGGGCTTAAAAAGTTTAACCTTTGGGAAAATCGAAAAATAGGCCTGTTTTTGCGTTCTGGGGGGCAGTCGAGGCTGGAGAATTGTGTACCCTAGGGATTAAGCTTCTTTTTCGATGTATAAACTTATTTTTACACCTTGGGATTCTTAGCACCACCTGCCCACTTAAGAGCTGCACGGAACTGGGGGCCATTGCTTCGTGACCAGAGCTCTTCAAGATTTCTTAGGTAGAAAAATATTTTACCCTGGAGCCACTGCCAGTGGCTCACAGGAACCAGACAGTGGAGAGAGGAAATTAACGAAGTGAAAGTAAAATGCAGAGGGTTTGGACAGACAAAGTACAAGGGAAAGAAAGAGAACAAAAAGAATGTTGATAAAAGTGTCCCTTGTAGTTGCCTCTTACGACAAGCAGGGAATACTGGGGAAGTATTCTATCCCCCCTTCCCCAGGGGGATGGAAAAAAGGCAGAATATAAGAGAGAAGTGGAGGAGAGATTGGGTAAATATGGATTGGAGCAGATGGGGGACGTGGAAGATATGTGCAAGATATTCGCAGAAGAAATCTGCGCAGCATGTGAGGTGGTGTGTGTGGGGTGAAGAGAAGATGTGCAGGGAACAGCATGGTGGAATGCAAAGGTAAGAGAGGCTGTAGCACAAAAGAAGGAAGCATGTAGTGAGTGGATGAGAAACAGAGGCATGGAAGAAGTTGAGAGATGGAAGAGAGAGTCATATGTAGAGAGGAGGAGAGAGGTGAAAAGATTAGTAAGAGAGAGTAAGAAGAGAGTGAATGAGGAATTTGGAAGGAACTTGATTGTAAAGTGGAGGGATTGTAAGAAAATGTTTTGGAAAGAGGTATAGAGAGTTAGACAGGGTGCCAAAGAAGTTAGTTAGGGAGTGAAAGATAAAAATGGTAGATTAATAGTGAAGAGAGAAAAAGTGAGCAGATGGAGAGAACACTTTAAGGAATTATTGAACATAGAGAATGAAAATGATGCAAGTATAAGTGCCTAGGGAATGGTTGGGAGAAGGAGGGATGTAAGAAGAGAGGAAGAAATCAGTAGGATGGAAATTGTGGAAGCAATGAAGAAAGTTAAAGTGGGGATAGCCCCAGGAATTGATGGAGTGTGTGGTGAAATGCTGAAGCATGGGGGAGAGATGGTAGTAGAATGGATGTGGAAGATGTGCAGATTGGTCTAGGAGGAAGGTAGAGTCTGGGATAATTGGAAGTCAGGTATAATTATTCCCTTGTACAAAGGAAAAGGGGAAAAAGAAGTGTGTGGTAACCATAGGGACATTTGTCTTCTTATGGTAGGATGCTTATTGACAGAGCTGGGGAAGTAACAGAGGAATTAGTTGAAGAAGAACAGGGAGATTTTAGAAAGGGAAGAGTTGTGTAGATCAGATATTCATTCTTAGATCTGTAGTGGAGAAGTTTCTAGAGAAGGGAAAGAAGTATACGGCCTTCATGGATTCGGAGAAAGCATATGACAGAGTAGATAGACAAGGATTGTGAAAGGTGTTAAGGATATATGGAGTTGATGGGAAGTTGTTGAAGACCATGAAGAGTATGTATGAGGGTGCTAAGGCTGCAATGCTTGTGGGTAGTGAACTGAGTGAATTTTTCTAATTGAAGGTTGTATTGAAACAGGGATGTGTCTTGTCTCCATGGTTGTTCAGTCTGTATATGGATGGAGTAATAAAAGTGATACAACGTAGAACAGTGGATGTTGGAGCGGCCGTGATGAGAGAGGGTAGTGTTTGGAAACTGTCTGTTCTGTTGTTTGCAGATGATACTGTGTTGTTAAGTGAAGACGAAGGGGAGCTGTAAGGCTTGGTGTTTGAGTCTGGGAGATTGTGTAAGAAATGAAATCTAAAGGTGAATTTAAGGATGTAGGAAAGAGTAAAGTTATGGCCTTGGAGATAGATGAAGTAATTGAATATACAGTGAGGTTGGATGAGGAGGAAATGGAAAATGTGAGTGTGTTTAAGTACTTGGGTAGTGTGATGAGTAAGGATTGAAGTTTAGAGGGTGAATTGCTTGAAAGGGTACAACATGGAAGAAAAGTTGCTAGTTCCTTGAAAGCAATGATAAAAAACAGGGAAGTGATCATGGAAGTGAAAAAGCTACTACTGTACATGACAGTATTGTGATATCAACTCTAATGTACAGAAGTGAAGCTTGGACCTTGTTGGAGGGACAGAAGTCAAGAGTGAGAGCTGTGAAAGTGAGTTATTTGAGAGGAGCATGTGGAGTCACATGAAGAGACAGACTGACAAATGAGGAAGTGAAGGAGCGTTGTGGTTTGGATGTGGATGTGGTAGAAAATGTTAGGAGAAACACACTGAGGTGTTTTGGCCATGTGGAGGGGATGGAGAGTGAGAGACTGACGAGGAGAGTGTATGTGAGTGAGGTGGAAGGGGGGGAGAGGGAGGGGGAGGCCAAGGATGAGATGGATGGAGGGATGGAATGGAGAGGTATATGAGAGAGGGGGGTGTGAGCTGGGAGCAGGGCAGTGAAATGGCAGGGGACAAGGTGACATGGTGGCGATTTGTTTGTGGCCACCCATTACGGGATTAAGGCATCTGGTAATAGATAATTGGATAGTGCCAGGCATCTCAAGTGCAAGCCCAAATTTTCCATTTTACAACAATTTTGACCCTCTAAATACATGTATACTATATGGTAACACAGTGCCTACTCACTTTCGGTGGCACACTGCCCATAAGCACAGGAGGCAATGCGGTTGGACTTTTAGTAGATGATGATCCAACAGGAATGCCCGTCAAATCATTTGCAAGGAAACTCATGTTTGGTTGGGAAGATTGTGGCAAATAATCTCACCTCCCTGCCACATAGTATCTAGCAAGATGTAATTTTTGTGCCACCTTATTCAATATATTCACTGGAGCCCTATATATCTACAGGGGGTCACACGGTCCGCACTGTCCAAGATGATACTGTACCTTGTATATCCACAAGGCCTTCCCCTATCCGCCACCGGGGGATGTGCCAGGTAGCAGTGGGATCCTATATATATATATACTGTACATACCAGAGAACCTTGGAATTCTTACACAATTCGTTCCTGGAGGCTATACGAGTTGCGAATTGTTCGAAAACTGAATAATTTTTTTCCATAAGAAGAATTGTAATTTACATTAATCCGTAATATGGATGAAACGGTAGATTTCGCCATGCTATAAAGAATGGCAAGATCGGAGACACGGGTTCCACTTTCAAACTTTGCAATGAGTTCTTTTTTCAGCTCAGTTGTTGTTCTCACTGCTTTACTTTTAGCTCCAGCTGATTCACTAATCTTCTTAGGGCCCATGATTATGTACAATTTTCTATCGAAAATACGTAATTTATCAGAAAGTTTAATCAAGCCTGTATGACTGATGCATAGCTGGCGGAAGACAAAGCCAGACTGGCGACCATGTGGCACCTACGACACCGCATCTCTTAGTGCGAATAATGGGTCACTGTACGAAAACTGGAGCAATTTTGGGGCGAAAAAACTGTACGAAAACAGAGTTGTATGAGTAGAGAGGCGTACAAATTCCGGGGTTCCACTGTATATATATATATACAGTAAAACCTCGATATAACAAATTGTTATATAGCGAACTTCGGATATGGCGACTTTTGGTCACTATGTCCAGCGGAAGTTCGCTCCCAGACACGGTAAGTGTACTGTAACAGTACTGCATTACATTATAGACATTGTATTTATGTGCACAACTTGATACAGGATAGTATTTACTGTACATGTACTCTATAACTACATAAAACATTGAATTCACAATGTGAAATTTCATAGAGTAAGTTGTGGTTGCACATGTAGGACTGAACGACTCCACAGATATAGCAGCCTTGGGTCGGTAATCCCTCAGTTAATAACTGCCGTCGGATATAGTGAACTTTTGGATATAACAACCCCCCCCCCCCCAATTAGTTCGTTATATCGAGGGTTTACTGTGTGTATACTTTTTTTTTTTTTTTTTTTTTTTTTTTTTTTATGCGAGGAAGAAGGAACCAAAGGCCATGAGCCCGGAGTAACAGTTCCCTCCAAGAGAAAAACAAAATACAATATAGAGCCAAATTCAAGATCCGATCATTTTGAGATGCCTGAACACACTGCGTTTGAAAGACTGGAGATCATAGGCAGCAGGAAATACAGATAGAGGGAGACAGTTCCAGAGCTGACCTGTTGCATAAATGAAAGACTGGGAGTAACGGTTAACTCTTGCATTAGAGAGTTGGACAGAAAAAGGATGAGAGTTTGCTGCCAGACGGGTGCTACGCGCCCGTCGTAGAGGTGGAGGAATGCAAGCAGACAGTTCAGAGGAGCAGTGACCATTAAAGTAGCGATAGAAAAGAGATAAAGATGCAACAGTGCGGTGAAGAGACAGAGGTTGAAGGGAGTCAGTAAGAGGAGGAGAGTTAATGAGACGAAAAGCCTTTGACTCCACCCTATTAAGAAGAGCTGTATGTGGGGAGCCTCCCCACACATGAGAGTTGTACTCCACACAGGGGCAGATAAAACCCCTGTATAGAGTCAACAATTGCGCAGGGGTAAAGAAAGAGCGGAGTCGGCTTAGCACACCCAATCTCTTGGAAGCAGATTTTACAAGAGATGTAATATGATCTTTCCAAGATAAGTCCCGAGTAAATGAAACCCCAAGCATGTTCAAGGATGATGCAGGATTAAGCTGAATATTATTAAACATTAGTGGGTATACCTGTGGAAGATTTTGTCGGGTTGATAGGTGTAAGAACTGAGTCTTAGATGCATTAAAGACAACCATATTATTTTTACCCCACTCAGAGATACGAGCCAAGTCAGACATTAGGTGTACCACAGCCTCATCCCTTGCTTGCTGAAGTAACTGTTGAGATGGGCGTTGCGGGAACCGAATGGAAAGGTGAAGGGTGGAGTCATCAGCGTATGAGTGGATAGGGTTAGATGTACAGCTTAGAAGATCATTGATGAATAAAAGGAAGAGAGTTGTTGATAGGACAGAGCCCTGAGGAACACCACTGTTGATAGATCTAGGAGAAGAACGATGGCCGTCTACAACAGCGGCTATAGAACGACCAGAAAGGAAGCTGTTGATGAAGGCACAGATAGAAGGATAGAAACCATAGGAGGGCAGTTTGGAAATTAAAGATTTATGCCAGACTCGATCGAAAGCCATTGAGATGTCAAGTGCAATGGCAAAGCTTTCGCCAAAGTCCTGAAAGGAGGATGACCAGGAGTCTGAAAGGTAGGTTAGAAGATCGCCAGTGGAGCGTCCCTGACGGAACCCATACTGACGATCGGAAAGAAGGTTGTGATAGGAAAGATGCCTTAAAATTTTTCTATTAAGAATTGACTCGAAAACTTTTGAAATACAGGACGTTAAAGCAATTGGACGATAGTAGGAGGGTTGGGAGTGGTCACCCTTCTTTGGGACTGGCTGAATGAGAGCAAACTTCCAGCAAGAAGGAAAGGTACAATTTGACAGACAAAGGCGAAATAGTTTGCCTAGGCAGGGTGTAAGCACAGAAGCACAGTTCTTGAGAACAACAGGAGGGACCCCATCAGGCCCATATGCCTTGTTAGTACTGAGGCCAGTGATGGCAGAAAATACATCAACTGAAGAAATTTTAATGTCAGCCATGAGGAAGTCAGAGGGGGGAAGTGATGGAGGAACAGCACCGGAATCGTCTGAGGTAGAATTTGAGGAGAAAGTCTGTGCGAAGAGATCTGCTTTATCAGTAGAAGAAATAGCTACAGAACCATCAGAGTAGAAAAGAGGAGGGAAGGATGATGAGGTAAAGTTGTGAGAAAGATTTTTGGCAAGATGCCAGAAGGAGCAGGAAGAATTCGAGTCGGAGAGTTGAGAGCATTTAGTTTGGATGAAATTATTTTTAGTAGAGCGAAGAACAGACTTAGCACGATTCCGGGCAGAAACGTAAAGATGATGTGATTCAGGGGTGGGTTGGCTCCGGTACCTTTTGTAGGCCCTCTCCTTGTTGCAGACAGCATTAGAACAAGCGTGATTAAACCAAGGCTTTCTTGCATTAGTCAAAGGATATGAGAAAGGAATGTATGCTTCCATGCCCGAGAGAATAACCTCCGTAAAGCGCAAGGCACACTCAGATGGCTCACGGCCATGGAAGCAATAATCATTGCAGGGAAAATCAAAGAAGTACTGCCTGAGGGCCTCCCAGTCCGCGGCTCCAAAATGCCACAGACGACGTTTCCCTGGAGGGTCCACAGGCCGTACCGGAGTGATAGGACAGGTTAAGGTAATAAGGTTGTGATCGGAGGAGCCCAACGGAGAGAAAAGATTAACAGAGTAAGCACAAGGATTAGTTGTGAGGAAGAGGTCAAGTATGTTGGAGCTCTCTCCAAGGCGGTCAGGGATACGGGTAGGGTGCTGTACAAGCTGCTTTAGGTCATTAAGGATAGAAAAGATGTAGGCTTGTTCACCAGGTGGATCCGTGAAAGGAGAGGAGAGCCAAAGGTGGTGGTGAACATTGAAATCTCCAAGAATGGAGATTTCAGAGAAAGGAGAAATGGATAGAATGTGTTCCATCGTAGAAGTAAGATAGTCGAAGAATTTTTGATAGTCAGTAGAATTAGGGGATAAGTAAACAGCACAGATATATTTAGTCAGAGAATGACAGGAAAGCCGAAGCCAGAGTGTGGAGAATTCAGAAGAATCAAGTTCAGGAACACGAGAGCAAGATAAGTCGTTGCGTATATATACACAACAGCCACCTTTGGCTTTGAAATGAGTATAGAGAAAGTAGGAGGATACAGAAAAGGGTTTGCTGTCAGTTGCCTCAGACAGCTGAGTCTCCGTTAGAAAAAGAAGGTGAGGTTTAGAGGAGGAGAGGTGGTGCTCAACAGAGCGAAAGTTAGAGGAAAGGCCGCGAATGTTGCAGAAATGAAGAAGAAGAGAGTCAGACCGTGGTTCCAGGCACCTTGAGTCGTCACCGGGAGACGGGCAAATGGTGGGGGCATTTATGGTCCCCCCCCCACCCCCGGGGACTCCGAGGCTTCATAAGACGACACCATTTTTGGTAAATTTTGATAGGAAGTGTAGTGTGTACTGTGCATGTAGTTTGGTGAAGATAGTTAGAGAAATTTGTACTGGAGAGCATGCTGGCCTACTCTCTGTGTAATTGAGACACTGAAAAAGTTCAGCAAAGGGGGATGGTCAGGAACTAGTCCTGAGGGCTGATGAAACGGGAGCTCCAGCACTCCCTGTCATCAGCTTTCCATCCACCTCGGGAGTACTGCCCTGCTCGACTGGTGCTACAGAGTACTCCTCACATATATATATATATATACAGTAATCCCTCTAATATCCGGACGCCCAATAACCGAACATCCCCACTAACTGAACCTTATCGTCCTGGGATCAAACATTCCCAAAATGGTCCGAAAATCCAAAAAAATTGGAAAAAAAATCGATTTTTTGCCGTCCGTAATTTGAACTTGCCGCGCGCGCCGCGTGAGAGCATTGTTTTGGTTCGTCATTCCTCCGACGTCCGATAGAGCGCCGCTGCATCCTCCCCACTTCGCGCCTGTCTCTCACCGCGACAAGACCTACGCTCCTCGCCATGGCTGCCCACGTGCTCGCTTTTGTGGTGGTGCCGTACTTGCTGCAAGGCCTCCTGCTGCTCTCTGCCCTACTCTTAGTGTGTGTGATGATGGCCCCGCCTCCTGAGAAAAGGAAGAGAGTGGTGTTGACTCTGGAGAAGAAACGGGAGATATTGGAGAAGGTTGATGCGGGTTGGTCTTCCTCTCGCATTCTCCGCGAGTTCAACCTGGCCCGGTCGACTTTGTTTGATATCAAGCGTTCCCGAGACAAGCTCATGCAGTACACGGCTGACTTCTCGTCGAGAAGCAAACGCAACGTGGAGAGGAAGGTTATGTTTACCCCCAAGTATGCAGAGATCGACCGCTCCACGTTGATTTGGTATCGACAGCAACGTGCAGCTGGTGTGATGGTACGTGGAACGGAGCTGAAGGCTGCTGCTGAGAAGTTTGCAAGGCTTCACGACGCCCTAGACTTCAAGGCATCCGAGAGTTGGCTCTTCGCGTTCAAGTTGCAACATGGCCTTACTAACCGTAAAGCACATGGCGAAGCATTGGACGCTAACGAGGATGGAGTGGACGAGTTTCGGCACAAGGTGAAAGGCTTGATCGACAGGGAGGGCCTCACTCTCGGTCAAGTCTATAACGCTGACGAAACTGGCCTATTCTATCGCTCGGTGCCAACGAACACTCTCGCCGATGAGACGGAGAAGCGTGTACCTGGCCGCAAGCTTTCTAAGGAACGGATATCTGCTTTGTGTTGTGCCAATGCTAACGGCATGCACCGGCTTAAGCCCGTTATTGTTGGCCGTGCAAAGCAGCCTCGGTGCCTTCGTGGGGTGATGGATGTCCTTCCTGTCGTATGGTACCATTCTTTGAAAGCATGGTTCACAGCTGTGATTTTCAAAGACTGGTTTCACCATCACTTCGTCAAGGAGGTCATACATTACCAGACGAAGACACTGGGAATTCCTCGCGACCAGGTAAAGGCTCTCCTTCTCCTCGACAATGCACCTGCCCACCCGTGCGACAAGGACTTGGTTGCTGAGAATGGCCGTATTAGGTGCATGTTTCTGCCACCTAATACGACTGCTCTCATTCAACCAATGGACCAAGGAGTGATCGTGGCAACAAAGCGCCTGTACCGTCGGAAGTTCCTGGACGAGGTGATGGTGGTTCTCGAGGACGAGGACGAGCGCAGGGAAGGACGTGACACTTGAGGCAAGCGGACTTTGGAAAACCTTCGCCGCTACAACATCAAGTCTGCGCTGTACAACTGGGCTAGTGCATGGAAGGAAGTCCCTGTGAAAACTCTTGAAAATGGTTGGTCTCGTCTGCTTCTCGGAACAGATGTGGAGTACGATTCCCTAGGGTTTGACGTGGATGACTTCCATGCACGGCTACGTACGCACGGCGACGATGTTGATGTGGACGATGTTCGTGAGTGGTTGGACGACGACGAGGGCGATCCTGGGTATCAGACGTTGTCTGATATCGAGATCGCGTCTTCGGTTGCTGGTGTCAGTCCCGAACTTGAAGATTCCGACGACGAAGGCGATGATGATGCAGACTCCGCCCAGCAGGACACTACTCCAGCCATCCCCAAGCTGAGCGCACTCCGGGAACATCTAGAGTTCGTCCTAGAGTACCTGGAACACCCGGACTGCGACAGGGAGATGGGGCCCTTGGGACTCGTGGAGGAAGTGCGTGCTTTCCGGCAGCGCATCATCAATCGCCAGAATCGTCGGTCCTTGCGTCAGTCAACGATTGACAGTTTTTTCAGGCCCGTGACCCCCGCTGTGCCAAGCCCTGGTTCCACTCCGTTGCCTCCCCAAGACAGGCCCTCATGCTCCGAGCCACAGCCCAGCACATCAGCTACAGTGGAGTCACCGCTCGACGTGAGTTTGCGGCTGTCTTCAGAGTCTTCTGTAGTCGGTACGCCATCACCACTACCCACCGATGCACCCCTTGGACGCCTGGCAGTGATACTCTCGGGCTCTGACAGTGAATAAACAGCAAGAACTTCTCCACTAGACCACACGGGAATTTTGAGTGTTGTGCAGTGAAAAAAACGGTGTGTCGTGTTAAGGTTTTCAAGTTGGGAGAAAAGACTAAGTAGAAAAGAAATTTAACGTAACTAACCTTCTTTGTTTTGGCTTTGGAAACTTAAAAAAACTTGGGAAAAGTTAATGTGCAACACTTAAATTTAATGGAACATTATTTGGACTAAAGTGAACACTGTGAAAAGAACGGACTTCTGTGTGTTAGTGACTAAGTTCAGTGCAAGACTTCAGGAAGAGTGTAGTGCAAGTGCTTCAGGAAATCGTTCTTACTGTCAGAGTCCGAGAGGAGGCGGTTATTCATCGAGGTGGCCAGGGACTTGCTGTAAGTAGCCAAAATGTTTCATGTTGTACTATTTTCCATACTATATTTACCAGAATGTTTCATATTGTATTTTTTCCCATACTATACTTACCAGAAAGTGTCATACTGTACTTCTTTCCATACTAAACTTACCTCATGCATGTGCAGTAGGAATGTGTTTTTCAGAGTTCGGTTAGGTTCGGTTCGGTTAGGTTCGGTTAGAGCCCATAAGTACTGTACCAGAATGTTTATTAATGTATGAACATACTTCTAAACCCACATTTTATGTGTCTATTGCATTTATTTCAGTCATTTATGTGCCTTATTGGTGTGATTTGGGTGTTAAATAGGTGCTATGCATGTCCGGAGGGAGTTGTATAGGTGTTTCTCTGTGTTAGGGTCCGTAAGTACAAGTCCATAAGCTGGGGCCCAATATCCGGACAAAACCAATATCCGAACCTACCGATGGCTCTATTGATCCGGATATTGGAGTGATTACTGTATATATATATATATTTATATATATATATATATATATATATATATATTTATACACACACACACACACATGAGGTCTGTTCACAAAGTATCCGACCTTAGGTTCTAGAAAAATAAATAGCTAACCTGCTGAGCTAGGACACTAATCCCCTAAAGAACACCCCTTCTGACGTGACACGCTTAGCCCAGCTTTCTTTCGACTGCCTGAAACATTTTTTCAGAGTCGGTTTTCGGTATCTTCTGCAGGTTTTTCATCGCATTCGTCATGATCTCTTCTCTTGTATGAACATCACTCAATACATGTTGGAGTGTGCAATTTATGATCCAGACTTTCTGAAGACTTATCACTGGACGTGGGACTTGGGTGTATGGATACGATCCAAAAACCAAAATGCAGTCATCCCAGCGTAATCATGCATGGTAGCCTCGGCCAGAAAAAGCATGATATGTCCGCAGCAAAGTGAAATGCATGTTGACAGTTTTTTTTTACTACCATGGTGTTGTGCATCACAAATATGCACCAGAAGGTCAGACTGTTGATAAACATTACTACCTCGACATTATCCAATATTTTTGTGAAGCAGTTCGGCTGAAGAGACCAGACCTTTGGAAAGCAGCAAGTTGGAGGTGCACCATGGCAGTGTTCCTGCCCATTCTTCTCAACTGATTCAAGAATTTTTGGCCAGGCACAACATCCCACAGGTCCAGCAGGCTCCCTTCTCACCAGACATGGCTCCGTGCGACCTTTGGTTATGCCCTGAGCTCAAAACTCCACTGAAAGGTTCCCAGTTTGAGACAAGAGAAGAGGTCATGACTATTGCAACAAAGCACTTGCAGGAGATACCTGAAACCGACTTTAAAAAATGTTTCAGGGAGGGGAAAAAATGCTGGGCTACTTGTGTTAAGTCAGAAGGGGCCTACTTTGAGGGGGATTAGTGTCCTTGGTCAACAGGTTAGCTATTTATTTTTTTAAAGCTTAAGGTCAGATACTTTTTGAACAGACCTCATATAGGCCTATATATATATATATATATATATATATATATATATATATATATATATATATATATACACGGTGTGACAAAAAAGAAACGAGACTTTGGCTACTAATGACACAATTCATCAGCCACACAGTAATGAAGTATATCACAGTGTTGCCCAACATCTCAGCACTGTATGAGAAAAGCAGCACTTCAATTAACCTATTATCATTCTTTTCACAGGTGGTTTTGTAGCTCCTGTCAAGTGCCCTCTGTCACAGAATGAGCCTTGAGCAAAGGATTAACGTCAAGTTCTTGGCTAACTTGGGAAAAACTCCTGCAGAAACCCTTGCCATGCTGAAGGATGTGTGGGGACAGAAAACAGTGTCCTGCACACGTGTCTATGAGTGGCACAAGAGGTTCAGGATGGGGAGGGGTGATGCTCCAAAATGTCCCGTGACACATCCACATGACGGATCTTTTGGTCCTCGGAGGGTAGTTTGGGCACCAACTTTGCACAAATCTTCCGCATGGCCAAATCTTTCAAAAAGATGGACCTCATTGACTCCTTATTTAATCCCTATTGCTCAGCCATTATTCTGATCGTCAGTCTGCGATCACTCTGCACTAATTCCTTGACCTTCTGGATGTTGGCATCATTTCATGTTGTTGAGGGACATCCTGGATTTGGGTCATCCTTCATGTCACCCCGTCCCATCCTGAGCCTCTTGTGCCACTCATAGACACGTGTACGGGACACTGTTTCCTCTCCGTACACATCCTTCAACACAGCAAGGGTTTCTGCAGAAGTTTTTCCCATGTTAGCCAAGAACCTGATGTTAATCCTTTGCTCAAGGCTCATTCTGTGACAGAGGGCACTTGACAGGAGCTACAAAACCACCTGTGAAAAGAATGATAATAGGTTAATTGAACTGCTGCTTTTCTCATACAGTGCTGAGATGTTGGGCAACACTATGATGTACTTCATTATTGTGTGGCTGATGAATTGTGTCATTAGCAGCCAAAGTCTCGTTTCTTTTTTGTCACACCTCGTATATATATATATATATATATATATATATATATATATATATCTGTCTATCTATCTGTCTATCTATCTATCTATTGTCAGATACCTCAATCCCATTCAGGGTGGCCACAAACAAATCGCCTCCACGTTGCCCTGTCCCCCGCCATTTCACTGCCCCGCTCCCAACTCACACCCCCCTCTCTCATATATCTCTCCACCCCATCCCTCCATCTCATCCTTGGCCTCCTCCTCCCTCTTCCCCCCTCCACCTCAATCACATACACTCTCTTCGTCAGTCTTTCACCCTCCATCCTTTCCACATGGGCCAAACCACCTCAGTGTATTCCTCCTAACGCTTCCTATCACATCCACATCCACACCACAATGCTCCTTTATATCCTCATTTGTCAGCCTCTCTCTCCATGTGACTCCACAGGCTCCTCTTAAATAACTCATTTGCACTGCTCTCACTCTTGACTTGTATCCTTCCAACAACGTCCAAGCATCACTTCCATACGTTAGAGATGGTATCACAATACTGTCATGTAGTAACTTTTTCACTTCCATGCTCACGTCCCTGTTTCTTATCACTGCTTTCAAAGAACCAGCAACCTTTCTTCCCTGCTGTACCCTTTCAAGCACTTCACCCTCCAAACTTCCATTCTTACTCATCACACTGCCCAAGTACTTAAACGTACTCACATTCTCCAATTCCTCATCATCCAACCTCGCTGTATATTTGCTGACTTCACCTCTCTTAAAGACCATCACTTTACTCTTCCCTACATTCACCTTTAGATTCTGTTTCTTACACACTCTCCCAAACTCATCCACCAAGCCTTGCAGCTCTCCTTTGTCTTCACTCAACAACACAGTATCATCTGCAAACAACAGTAAAGACAGTTTCCAAACAAACCCTCTCTCACCAGGGCCACTCCAACATCCATGACCCTACCATGTACCTCTTTTATTACCCCATCCATGTGTAGATTGAACAACAATGGAGACATGACACATCCCTGTTTCAACCCAACCTTCAAAGAGAGAAATTCACTTAGTTCACCATCCACATGCACTGCAGCCTTCACACCATCATACATACTCTTCACAGCATTGAACAACTTCCCATCTACTCCATATATTCTTAATACTTTCCACAATCCTTGTCTATCCACCCTGTCATATGCTTTCTCCAAATCCATGAAAGCTGCATACAACTTCTTTCCCTTCTCTAGAAACTTTTCCACTAAAGATCAAAGAATGAATATCTGATATACACAACCTCTTCCCTTCCTAAAGCCTCCCTGTTCTTCTCCAACTAATTCCTCTGTTCTTTCTCTAACTCTGTCAATTAGTATCCTACCATACACTTTTCCTATTATACTAAGAAGACAAATGCCCCTATGATTACCACACACTTCTTTTTCTCCTTTTCCTTTGTACAAGGGAATAATTATACCTGACTTCCAATCCTCTGGGACTCTACCTTCCTCCCAGGCCAATCTGCACATTTTCCACATCCATTCTACTACTATCTCTCCCCCATGCTTCAGCATTTCACCACACACTCCATCAATTCCTGGGGCTTTCCCCAATTTAACTTTCTTCATTGCTTCCACAACTTCTATCCTACTGATTTCTTCCTGTCTTCTCACCTCCCTCCTTCTCCCAGCCATTCCCCAGCCACTTATACTCGCATTACTTCCATCCTCTATGTTAACAATTCCTTAAAGTGTTCTCTCCATCTGCTCACTTTTTCTCCCTTCACTAGTAATCTACCAGTTTTATCTTTCACTCCCCTGCTAACTTCACTTCCACCTTGTCTTACTCTTTTCACCTCTCTCCAGAACATTTTCTTACAGTCTCTCCACTTTACACTCAAATTACTTCCAAATTCCTCATCCGCTCTCTTGTTACTGTCTCTTACTAATCGTTTCACCTCTCGCTTTCTTTCTACATATAACTCTCTCTTCCGCCTCTCAACTTCTTCCACACCCCTATTTCTCATTTATTCATTGTATGCTTTCTTCTTTTGTGCCACAGCGTGTCTCGCCTCTTCATTCCACCACGCTGTTCCTTGCACACCCCTCCGTCTTCTCTTTATCTCACACACCACATCACATGCTGCACATATTTCTTCTGTGAATATCTTGCACAACCTTCCACGTCCCCCATCTGCACCAATTCATATTTGCCCAATCGTTCCTCCACTTCTCTCTTATACTCTGCCTTTTTCTTATCCTCTTGTAACCTTTCCACTCTTCTTACAAATACTCCTTCTTACCGTCCTTCCCTTCTTCTATTTCTCAATCTTAATTGGATCTTGATTCTGGCCACCACCAAGTAGTGGTCAGAACGTCCACTCCCCCAGCCTCTATAAACTCTTGCATCCATTACACATTTTCGCATCCTTTCATCCACACACACATAATCAATCATTGCCTTCCTTTCATTCAGTTCACCACCCACCCTTCTCATCACTCGCCATGTATACCTGTGGATCATTTTGTGCCTGAAGAGGGTATTGGGTATCACCAACCCCCTCCCAGCACAAATGTCCACTAACACACTGCCATTCTCATCTCTCTCAGCAGGCACACCCCGCTCACCAACTATTCCATCCACCTTTACATTCCCTACTTTACCATTTATATCACTGATCAAAAACACTCTCTCATTCCTTCCAAACTTTTCCATGCACACTTCCACATTTGTCCAGAACTCTTCTTTCACTCTGCTTGAACGATCTTGCGTTGGTGCTTACACACACACAATCACCCACATTTGTATTCCAACTTTCAATCTTACCCACACAATCCTTGACGCAACTGATCCATACTCTCTTATGCTCTTCTTCCATCTTTTACTCACAACCCACACAATCCTTGACGCAACTGATCCATACTCTCTTATGTTCTTCTTCCATCTTTTACTCACAACTGTACATATTCCTTCTTTTGCCCTCTCATTCTCACCTACTCCTGAACATATACCCCATCCATACTCCTATTCTCTCACACTCTCACCTCCCCATTTAGTTTCAGTTTTTCCGCATACATCAACTTTCGCACCCTCAAGCACCTGGACAATCTCACTCTCTTTCACCTCATCATTCGCTCCCCTTACATTCCATGGTCCGATTACCATGTCCTTTGACCAGTCCTTGGTTGTCATCTTTTGGTCAGTCCTTGTCCGAGGCTTATTGTTTGTCTTTTTAGTTAGTTGTTTTCCGGGGAGGGTCACTAACCCTCCGCCTACCCTTTTAGTCGCCTTTTACGACAAACAGGGATACTGGGGGAGTATTCTTAAAAAAACCCTACCCCCAGGGGGTATATATATATTCTTCTTTCTTTCCTTCATTCTGTCTTCTTTCTTCTGCCTGTGGATGAATCTTCACTGAGTGACAAGCCAAATGATTTCCTGTACACCAGGAAACCATTTACTATGCTGGGTGGTAACTATATAACCAAATTTTTGGGCCTGGCGATTTAGTGGCTAATTACGGTGCTCCAATCGGATTGAGTCGGTGAAGGTTTATATCCCAAGAGGTGGTTGAGGTTTAGTGCTCATGTAATGCCACTTAGGGATGAGTGAGGCTGGTCACACGTCTTAATTATCAGAACCATCATACCTAGCCCTGGGCTCCTACACTTCTCATGGCATATCGTTTTCGTTTTAATTTTTAAAGGCTCCAACATGCTTGCATGTGTCGGCCTTGGTCACCTAATGGCGGCTCTCCATGCTGCACGATCCATTGCAGCCTCCCTGTTCAGTCCCTTAACCCTAAGGTCACACTTAATGACCTCGTCCCATGTCTTTCTCGGTCTACCCCTCATAACCCCACCCCCAATATTAACACTTCTCACCTTCCTCACCCAACTATCATCCCCCATCCTCTCCACATGTCCAAACCACCTCAATCTACCTCTCCTCATCACAACACCAATACACTCCAGTCCCATCCTACCTCTCAACTCTTCCATTGTAAACCCAGCCCCTCCAGGCCTTGGACGCAGGGACGCACTGCACATCCACCTAATCATTGTCATTTCTGTATGTCTGAGCCGGCGAATGTCTTCCTCCTTATATATATATATATATATATATATATATATATATAAATAGATAGATAGATGTAGATATAGATATATCATCATCATCCGGACTTCCTTTACCAGCCTAGGGCTGGGTGAGGAGTAGCAGTGTCCACACAACCCAAATTTGCCCAATCCAATGGGCCCTGCTTCCATTCACTCATCATTCAAGCCCCTGGAATCCTGGCTTGTAAGCATTTTCGTGTTATTTTATTTATAAATGCTTCAACATGCATGCATTGCCTTGGTCAGGGAATGACAGCCGTATGCTGCTCGATCTCTAGTACTGTCTCTGTTCAGTCCCTTATTCCCAAGATCATACTATATGACCTTGTCTCAGATCCTTTTCTCTCTGCCTCTTGCAACTCTATCATCAAAGTTCATACCTTTCTCACTTTGCACCCAGTTGTCATCCCCTATCCTCACGACGTGCCCAGACCATCTCAGGTTACCCCTTCTCATCACGTCACTAATACATTCAAGTCCCATTCTTCCTCAAAACTAAACCATCCCCAGGCCTGACATTCAGAGACACACTACACATCCATCTAATCATCCTCATGTCTGTTCATATGAGACTAAGAATATCCTCATCTGTTACTGCCCAAGTTTCTCTACCATCCAAGTTTATTATACATAAGACAGACACATTCTGTAATTAGTGCTCCTGTTTCATTTAATGCACAGTCACCTGCATCCATAAGAAAATCAGAGTTAATATTACCATAACCTCCTGATTTACCCTTCTTCGTTTCCCTCAAAGCCGTCTCTACTTCTGTTGTGATTGTAGGAATCACTGTCCCCCATTTCACCATCATGAATTGATTCTTCTGCCATTAGGTTATTAAAACCAGATCCCTTAACCTAAAATAATATCAAGTTTTGCATAAATGTCTGCTATTTTGACCACTTCATTTCTGTTGTTTGTTACTTCCTTGTCAGAGATTCTCGTAGCAGAGATTCATTTTCTCCCTATACCAAACCTCCCCTTGATTGCCATCAGAGTTTCTCCATTCTTTAAGTTTCTTCAGTTTTACATATGTTAACTTTTGTATGTCTGTCTGTCAATAGCCAGACGCCATAATCTCATGAGGAGTGGTCGTTTGACTTTGAGTTAGTTGTTTTACAAGGAGGGGCACTAACCCTCCACCAACCCACTTGTTGACATTAGGGAACACGTATGGGTTATATGGTTACCACCTACAATTGTAAATGGTTTCCTGGCTTACATGAAACCATTAGGCATGTCACTCAATGTATATCTATCTTTTGCCAGACGCCATAATCCCGTAAGGGGTGGCCATTGATTTCGAGTTATTTGTTTTACGGGGAGGGGCACTAACCCTCCACCAACCCACTTGTTGACATGTAGGGAGCACGTATTGTTTGGTTATATGGTTTCCACCCAGCGTTGTAAATGTTTTTTTTTTTTTTTTTTTTTTTTATGTGTCCGACTATGGGCAAAGGCTTCATGGCCTATTTCTCGGAGGCAGTGACCTATCCCAAGGCCCAGTAGTCCTCCTACACCTCCTCATGTCACAACTTCGGCGCTAACACCCACCATCCATATTGAATACATGCTAGGGCTGTCTCATACAGGATTGGTGTATTGGTATTAGCGGGGGTATTTTACGACATGTCGGCGGGTCATCTGGTAGATCAGGCAAGTCTGCTTTTTAGGAAATTCAAATCCTTAAACTGTTCCCTGCCCCAGCCGGGATTCGATCCTGGGTCCATTAGGACCGCAGGCCGCCTCTCTACCGATTCAGCCACCGCCTCCCCCAGGAAGCCATTTGGCTTGTAACTCAATGTAAAGCCACCTGAAAAGGAAGGAAGAAGAATAAAAGTGACAGGAAAGATGAAACAAAGAGGAAGAGAGGAGGGCAGACACAGAAAAAGAATGATAAAAATGAAGGAAGAAGTAGACAGCACTACATCAAGTGAGTGGATGATGGTGGTTGCCACCATCTTCATTTTCCTTAATAGTTTTCTTGATTTCAGCTGTTTCAGCATAATTTGTTCCTCATGATCATGTTTCCTCTTTTCTGTATAAGTTCCTGTTGTAGCATCATTATTTCTTACCTCTTGCTTCTAGAGCTGCTTCGTTTACTACTCTTGTTAAGTTTTCTTTCATTTGGATTGCGATATATACTGCAGCCATCAACTGTGATGTATACTTATATAACACAATAAACTCTCCTACCCTCTCTTTGTTTTCACCATTTGTTTCCTCCCAAGTGCACCTCATTCTTGTTTCTTTTAGAACATGTTCTAGCCATTACCCTAAGACTTTTCCTTTCTGTGATTTTCACCAACGTTCACCTCTTATATTCCAGAAACCAATTGCAAAATGTTCAACTGTAGGCTGCTCGTTCCGAACACTCCAAGCCTCTCCAATATACAGTATATGGTGGTGGGAGGTGGTGGCAACCATCATCCACGTACATGATGAAGTGCTGTTTACATCTTCCTGAACCTTTATCCTTCGTTTCCCCCCCCCCCCTCATGGTGCCCTTGCTAACTGTGTAGCGAGAAACAATTGCATCATCTAGGAACCAATCCCCCACACTCATCTCCACACCTCACTATGGCAGTGCACTGTGTACTGCAAGGAAACATTGATTTACTGCAGAGGCTGGCTCTGCACGGGCAATTGCTTGCCTGCAATTGATGGGTCTGCACGGCCAGACAGACCTACGTTATGTAACAGCAACAAAAACATATACGTGGTGCCCTCCCCCACCCACACTATCCTGCTTATAATCATCCTCTCCTCATTCTTGTTCAACCTTTCACTTTGCTTTTTCCATATATTCAAGTCACCTGTAAGGCTAAGTCCATGTCAGAGGCTACATAATCTAATCAATCCAACAGCCAAACCCGACTGCTGACCTGCCACTTCCGAACAACCCAGACGTGGTGTTTGAGTGCCTGTGGGAGAGCTGTGACTACATGTTTGAGGACCTAGCTGACCTCAGTGACCATCTCCTCCTTGAATCCACTGGGCATGTCCACAAAGTCAAAGAAGGTCAGGATGCTTCTCTTTTTAAGTTACGGTATATTACATACATCATCGTCTAATCCTGTGTTGCCCCATGAGAGGCGTAGGAGCTCTGGGCTTGAAAAGTTGGTCCTGATATTTTAAAATGAGAGTGACCAGCCTCACTCATCACTGAATGGTATTACATGAGCAGTAAACCCCAGTTACCCTTTGGATACAAACCGACACAGGCTCAATCCAGTTGGAATGCCTTAATTACCCATTAAACCCCCAGGCGCCATAGTTTGGTTATATGGTTACCACCCAGCATAGTAAATGGTTTCTTGGAGTACAGGAAACCATTTGGCATATCACTCATTGTAGAGTCAGCCATAGACAGAAGGAAGAGGAAAGAAAGAAAGAAAGAATGACATAAGAGGAAGGAGGGAAAGATGGAAGGAAGAGATTATAATAATTTTTTTCCTACACCTTCATCATGACAGCCACTTAAAAATGTGTGGAGTTGTTTTGCTCCCTGGGGGATATACTGAATATTGGAGGAGGAAGTGAGGCAAGTTTCATTGCTTGAAAAAGTAGTGGATTGAAGAAGTTTAGGGAATTGTTGCTTCTCCAGACTATGAAGGGACTGTCTGTTTTCATACAAAGAGCACTCTGTACAAAGTGTGTGATAATGTTGCGTTATACGGCAGTGAGACTCGGCCATTGAAAGAAGAGGGTCCGTGCAGATTAGAATACACTGATATGAGAATGTTCAGATGGATGAGTAGGTCATCACTAAGTAATGGAGTTGAGAATAATGTGCTGCAAGAGACATTTGGCATAAGAGATCATAGAAAAGTGGTGCAAAGCAGTAGATCAATATGGTTTGGACATTCTGAGAGGAAAGGAAAGAGAGGTTGACTAAGGAGGGTCAAAGTTATGAGGGAGGAGTGTCCAGAGGTAGACCTAGGAAAGCTTGGTATGAAGTCCTGTGTTTAAACCTTAAAGTTAGGAGTTTGGGAAGGGAAATGGCTGAAGGCTGATGTATGGGGATTTTAAGAGACATACACAACATAGCCCATTGTTCTCAAAGGCAACTCTTTCAGTATGGTGATGGAGTTTGCATTTCTGTCAAGCCACCAGGAAAATTTGATTCATCATACAGGGGCTTCTAGCCTTGAAAGAGGTAAATTATAATTAACCGTTCCAGTAACAAAAAAATGCATAAAATTAACTTGAGATAGCAAGAATACTTTTATTATAAGGAAGATGTCACCATTTTGAAGGGATAAATATGATGTAGGTGACCTTGCAAGTAGATTAGACTAAGGGACAGACCAGGGTAAGAGAGAAGTAAGTTTTGGCAAAAGGTGGTATGTTTGAAGAGGAAGAGAACTGGATTTAGCAAAATCAGTAAGAACATATGAAAGTTACAAGTCCAAGAGGTTATGAGGATGATTGTGGTAAAGTTTAGAAGGGAAAGATCATGCTGGTTTAACATGAGAGCATGGTTTAAACAGGGTCACACTTGGGCAGGTAATTTAGATAAATCTTGCTAAATGTGAGTGAAAGGTGAACCAACATTAGGATCACACAAGACTGCATATCAGAGGCAGACTAAGGAGAGGATGTTGTTTATGAAATTCGTACTTTTCAGAGGTATTAAAAGTACAGTGACATATCCTAGAAGAAAAGTGCAGTACGTAGAAAAAATTGTATAGTGATAGACAGAGAGGGTATGTAGAGTATAAGAAGTTTATTGACTGTGTGTCCTGTGTCTTACTATAAAATCGTCTAGGGAAATAATAAACCAGGTGTGGTGAGTAAGGAAGAAGGTTACATCATCATCATCCAATCCTGCGTTGCCCCATGAGGAGCGTAGGAGCCTGGGGCTAGGCACGTTGGTCCTGGCATTTAAGATGAGAGTGACCAGCCTCACTCATCCCTGAGTGGCATTACGTGAGCAGTAAACCCCAACCATCCCTTGGTTATAAACCTTCAACGGCTCAATCTGATTGGAGCTCCATGATTACCCACTAAACCACCAGGCTCCAAAATTTGGTTATATGGTTACCACCCAGCATAGTAAATGGTTTCCTGGTGTACAGGAAACCATTTAGCTTGTCACTCATTGTAGAGTCACCCACAGGCGGAAGGAAGAGGAAAGAATGAAGGAAAGAAAGACAGAAGAGGGAGTGTAAAGTCACCTGTAGGCAGAAGGACGAGGAAAGAAAGAAAGACAGAAGAGGATGGAAGGAAAGAAGGATGGAGGAGAGGAACGGACAGACACCTGAGAGCAGCACTACATCGAGTGAGTGAATGGTGGGCGCCCCCACCTACCACAAAGAAAAGGTTACATGATGTGTATTCATGGTGGGCTGTGGAACTTAAACAAGAAAGTATACCCTTTGAAAATAAGTATTGTAGGATTAGTGGTTTGAGTACAGTGAAGGGTTTATCTTCCAGAACTAAAAGTGTCAGGCAGTAAAGAAATGGGAAAAGGGACAAAGAAGTGAGTGGAATGAACTGATGTTGTGATGAGGAGGAGCCCAAGTCTGCCCTGTGAAAATGGGTGTTGTATGTTTATATGAGTAGTAGGGGTAGGCAGCCCCACCCAGGGAAGTACATAACTACCGCCAAGGTAACGGGAGACTCAAGGAATAGCCTGGATTCCATTTTCTCTCCTAGGCCATGGTAGCTGGTTCCACATCTTTCTGCCTCACACATCAGAGGGCATCAGGCTGCCCTCCTTACACAACAAGCATATCCACATTATATCATATTGCCTTAAATCTGCCATCATCTCTCCATAATACACCGATCTTGTCATTACATATCATGCACGTTGCATATCATACACATTTCACTACACATCCCTGCTCCTCCCCTCCCTATAAATAAGAACCTTGGCTGCTGCTATACTGGGAATTAGTGCGGTGGGTTCTTGGATGACCACCACCGGCAGGGCTGGGTCGTTTGCACGGGGCCCTCCTGGTCGTCATCAAGCAACTGTGCCGTGCCACCTTCAGTGTTGCGGCACCCCAAAACTGCTCGTCAGTGCAGTAAAATTTTCTCCAGCAATATTAGGGGACTTCATTCGAACATCAACTCTGTTCACAGTCTCCTCCAGTTTGAATCCCCAGGTCTGCTATTTTTGACAGAGAATCAAGTAAGCTCCACCTCTGATTTAGCTAGATTTAATTTTCCTGGTTATATCTTGATTCAAAGTTTCAGACCCAAAGGAGGCATATGTTGCCTTGCTAAATCAGAAATTGCCCTGGAGGAGATTACTGAATTTAATTGTCCACTATTTTGACTATTTCATATGCAAATTAAATTCTTTTGGTAAAATTATTTCTGTTGTGTTTATCGTTCCCCTAATGCCCCCCCAGAACTTAGTTTATTTGACTCTGTCTTCACAACTAAGTGTCCTCATCATTAACACTGCATCAGAAATAACCATTCTGGGTGATTTTAATGTCCATAATGTTGAATGGCTCACTTATTCAGCTAGAACTGATTACTCTGGTCTTGAATGTGAGCAGTTTGTCGACTCATTTAATCTCACCCAGTTAGTCAGTCAATCTACTCATATACCAGACAACCTCGATCAAATTCCCCACCTATTGGACTTGTTTCTAACAACCATGTCAGATCATTATAATGTCGAAGTGAAGTCCCCCCTTGGATCCTCTGATCATTGTCTGATACAAGCCACCAGTTCAATACCTACCACACCCTCCTGCTCTGAACCTGTTGTGGTGACTAAATGGCATTACGACAGTGCAGACTGGTAGGATTTATCTCCAAAATTTTTTCATGGATTTTCCTTGGACCTCCTTTTTCTCTCAAGATTCAAACACCACATTGGGCCACATACAGGATTTCATTAAAGTCGTCATGGAAACATTAATTCCCCATCATAGTTACAGAAAAAGATGTAATTCACCTAAATGGTTTGACCACAATTTTGCCAGAGTAACAGAACATAAAGCAATAGCCTATAACGCTTATACAAGGACCAGAACTAAAGAAGCCTTTAACTATTATAGACATTTTAGAAACCATGCCAAAACTATCATCAGTCTTTCTGAAATCACAGTTTCTTCATAGACGAGCTAACAAACTACTAAACAATCCAAATGGTAAAATATTCTGGTCTACCCTTAATTCATTCACATCTAACTTCACTACCACCTCTTCCATTCCACTGTTACAGTCCTCGAATGGAAATCTAGTTAGTGACCCACGTGGAAAAGCCAGCATTCTTATTGATATTTTTTTCAACAAACTCAACCCTAAATACAGAAAATCACAATATTCCTGTACTTGATTTTGATTCCCCTCATATACCCCCTTTCAAGATTCACACAAGATACATACAAGCTGTGTTACAGAATCTCTCAGTAGACAAAGCCACTAGTCCAGATGTAATGCCTTCAATAGTACTTAAAAATTGCTTCCCAGTGTTGGCTCCTGTATTGGCAAAATTTTTCTGCTTCTGCATCTGTACTTCAGGTTTTTCAGCCTCTTGGAGAGAAGCAAATATCCATCCTGTTCCTAAAAAGGGAGCCACTTCTGATCCATTGAACTATAGACCAATAGTTATAACTTCCATTCTCGGTAAAGTTTTTGAGACTCTAAGAAAACACACAGTCAAGTATCTAGAATTCGGTAAATTAACCAGTGATCAGCCGTGTGGATTTAGACAAGAATGTTCAGCTGTAGACATTCTTTTCCTTCTTACCCATCAGATTAACAAAACAATAGACCAACATGGGGAAACACACACAATGCACTTGATATTTCAAAAACATTTGATAGAGTATGGCACTGGGCCATATTGTCTAAGATGTCACACAATGGCTTCGCATCACTTTGGCCTTGTTACCTTCATAATAGAAAAATACGGGTCGTGGTAGATGGAATTTATGTCCAGTTTCATTCCATAAATGCTGATGTGCCTCAGGGATCAGTTTTTGCCCCAACCCTCTTTCTCATTCATATACATGACCTCCTAGCTCACACTCACAACTTACTACACTCTTGTGCTGATGACTCGACACTTCATAGCTCTTTCACATTCAGTACCTCCTTTACACAATCTGATATTATAAATTCCCAAATAAACACAGCAGCTTCCCTGAACCATGACCTTTCTAAAATTAATCAATGGGGACAAGCAAATCTGGTCTCAATTAATGCTCAGAAAACTAAATACAGTACATCCCCCTAGTATGCACCTATATGGGTGGCAGAGGACGTCGCGTACTAGGAATTCGCATACTGTAAATACATAAACTTATGGGAAAAATTACATGTGGGCTTCACCCCTCTTCATGGGCAACCCTTGAGACGCCTTTCAGACCTAAGTATTGTACTATACAGGGAAACTATCTAAGACATATTACCTAAGATAAGGTAAACCAACAAGATTAAGGCTTTGCTAGGTAAATCAACAAGGATATAGCTTAACTAAACCAACAAGAATATGGCTGCTAACCTTTACCTGTTATTGCGTTTTGGGGGGGCAATGTCTGTACTCGGGTAACCCCAAATTTGGGCCACTCTTTGCTGCCCGTCTCACTTACAAGTTCAGTTCTCGTACTAATAAAAAATACACTTAAATTTAAAAAAAAAATAGGTCCTCGCGTACAAGCGGGATTGCGTACTCGGAACTCAAATACTGTGGGGATGTACTGTACGTTAATTTCTCCAACAGAAAGAATCCCTCGGACTCCCACATAATTTTAAATTATGTCAATATTCCCATTGTTTTCATTTTTGTTTTCGTTTTTGAAGGCTCCAACATGCTTGCGTGCGTCATCCATGGTCACCTAATGGCGGCTCTCCATGCTGCACTATCTATGGCAGCCTCCCAGTTAAGTCCCATTACCCTGAGGTCACACTTAATGACCTCGTCCCACGTCTTTCTCGGTCTACCCCTCGCAACCCCACCCCCATTATTAACACTTCTCACCTTGCACCCAGTTATCATCCCCCATCCTCTCCACATGCCCAAACCATCTCAATCTACCTCTTCTCATCACAACACCAATATGCTCCAGGCCCATCCTACTTCTTAACTCTTCCATTGTAAACCCAGCCCCCCCAGGCCACTACATATCCACTACAATTGATATCTTAGGTGTCACACTAAACACCAACCTAAGCCGGACAGCTTATGTTATATCCCTTGCTAAATATGCTTCTAAAAAATTGGGACTTGTGTACAGAGTTCGTGAATTCTTCACTGATGAGCAGTTGGCCACAATATACAAAGGTCGTGTGCATTTTCAGATTGAAAAGCATTTGCCACTGTGGAGTGGATGTGGAGCAGTTGTATTGAGGCAGTTGGACAAAATTCAGAATTAAGCCATTAGATTAATCAATAATCCTGCCATTATGCAGGACCTTCTTTCATTATCAGTACATAAAGATGTTGCATCTTTAGCATTATTTTACCGACATATTTACCGTAAGTGCCCTGACGAACTTGCTTCAATTGTGCCTCCCCTTCTCATTTTCTCCCAAAATACTTGGGCAGGTGGGAGCTCCCATGAACTTACACTCTCCCTCGCAATGCAGAACCTTTGCTTATCAAAATACATTTATCCCCAGAACTACTACTCTCTGGAATTCACTTCCTGGAAGTTGCTTCCCACAAACGTTTAATCCACTTTTATTTAATTCTCTCTGTCTACCTATTGCCAAACACCCCAATCCCTTATACAGGGTGACCGCAAACAAATCACATCCACATCACTCTGTTCCCTGCCATTTCACTGCCCTGCTCCCAATTCACACACACCCTCTCTCATATACCTCTCCACTCCATCCCTCCAGCAGCAAGAGTGGGACAGGGTCACATTGCTCTCATTTATCTGGAATCTTGCAATGCCAGGTACCATACTTACACAGCAGCCCTTGATTATAAACCTCTTGCTGTGCTCTTTCCTTCAGTGGTGTAGTGTCTCAGGACTGTGCTGATCTGAGTTTACTGAAAAAACTCAAGAGGAATAAACACTACACTACTGTATTATTCTTGTTTTGACCATGTGGGGTTCATCAATTTTGAGATAATGGAATGCTATATCTCTGCCTGCAGTATTTTTTCCAAATGCAACTTCTTTAGCAAATCAGCAGTGACCAAGATTGCATTATGGAATAATCTATCTATCTATTGCCAGACGCCTTAATCCCGTTTGGGGTGGCCACAAACAAATCACCTCCAAGTTGCCCTGTTCCCCGCCATTTCACTGCCCTGCTCCCCAATCACACCCCCCTCTCTCATAATACCTCTCCACCCCATCCCTCCATCTCATCCTCGGCCTCCCCCTCCCTCTTCCCCCCTCCACCTCACTCACATACACTCTCTTTGTCAGTCTTTCTCCCTTCATCCTTTCCACATGGCCAAACCACCTCATTGTGTTCCTCATAATGCTTCCTATCACATCCACATCCACACCACAACACTTCTTTATATCCTCATTCATCAGCCTGTCTCTCCATGTGACTCCACAGGCTCCTCTTCAATAACTCATTTCCACTGCTCTCACTCTTGACTTGTGTCCTTCCAACAACGTCCAAGCTTCACTTCCGTACATTAGAGTTGGTATCACAATACTGTCATGTAGTAACTTTTTCACTTCCATGCTCACGTCCCTGTTTCTTATCACTTCTTTCAAAGAACCAGCAACCTTTCTTCCCTGCTGTACCCTTTCAAGCACTTCACCCTCCAAACCTCCATTCTTACTCACCACACTACCCAAGTACTTAAACGTACTCACATTTTCCAATTCCTCACCATCCAACCTCACTTTACATTCACTGACTTCACCTCTTTCAAAGACCATCACTTTACTCCCTACATTCACCTTTAGATTCCGTTTCTTACACACTCTCCCAAACTCATCCACCAAGCCTTGCAGCTCCCCTTCGTCTTCACTCAACAACACTGTATCATCTGCAAACAACAGTACAGGGAGTTTCCAAACACTATCCTCTCTCACCAGGGCCACTCCAACATCCACTACCCTACCTTGTACCTCTTTTATTACCCCATCCATGTACAGATTGAACAACCATGGAGACATGACACATCCCTGTTTCAACCCAACTTTCAAAGAGAAAAATTCACTTAGTTCACCATCCACACGCACTGCAGCCTTCACATCATCGTACATACTCTTCATAGCATTCAACAACTTCCCATCTACTCCATATATTCTTAACACTTTCCACAATCCTTGTCTATCCACCCTGTCATATGCTTTCTTCAAATCCATGAAAGCTGCATACAACTTCTTTCCCTTCTCTAGAAACTTTTGCACTAAAGATCTAAGAATGAATATCTGATCTGCACAACCTCTTCCCTTCCTAAAGCCTCCCTGTTCTTCTCCAACTAATTTCGCTGTTCTTTCTGTAACTCTGTCAATAAGTATCCTACCATACACTTTTCCTATTATACTAAGAAGACAAATGCCCCTATGATTACCACACACTTCTTTTTCCCCTGTTCCTTTGTACAAGGGAATAATCATACCTGACTTCCAATCCTCCGGGACTCTACCTTCCTCCCAGGCCAATCTGCACATCTTCCACATCCATTCTACTACTATCTCTCTCCCATGCTTCAGCATCTCACCATACACTCCATCAATTCCTGGGGCTTTCCCCGATTTAACTTTCTTCATTGCTTCCACAACTTCTATCCTACTGATTTCTTCCTGTCTTCTCACCTCTCTCCTTCTCCCAGCCGTTCCCCAGCCACTTATACTCGCATTACTTCCATCCTATATGTTCAACATTTCCTTAAAGTGTTCTCTCCCTCTGCTCACTTTTTCTCCCTTTTCCACTAGTAATCTACCATTTTTATCTTTCACTCCCCTGCTAACTTCACTTCCACCCTGTCTTACTCTTTTCACCTCTTTCCAGAACATTTTCTTACAGTCCCTCCGCTTTACACTCAAATTCCTTCCAAATTCCTCATCCACTCACTTCTTACTCTCTCTTACTAATCTTTTCACCTCTCTCTTTCTCTCTACATATAACTCTCTCTTCTGCCTCTCAACTTCTTCCACGCCCCTATTTCTCATCCATTCATTGTATGCTTTCTTCTTTTGTGCCACAGCGTGTCTCACCTCCTCAGTCCACCACGCTGTTCCTTCCACACACCACATCACATGCTGCACATATTTCGTTCGTTTTCGTTCGTTTTTAAAGGCTCCAACATGCTTGCATGTGTCGGCCTTGGTCACCTAATGGCGGCTCTCCATGCTGCACGATCCATTGCAGCCTCCCTGTTCAGTCCCTTAACCCTAAGGTCACACTTAATGACCTCGTCCCATGTCTTTCTCGGTCTACCCCTCATAACCCCACCCCCAATATTAACACTTCTCACCTTCCTCACCCAACTATCATCCCCCATCCTCTCCACATGTCCAAACCACCTCAATCTACCTCTCCTCATCACAACACCAATACACTCCAGTCCCATCCTACCTCTCAACTCTTCCATTGTAAACCCAGCCCCTCCAGGCCTTGGACGCAGGGACGCACTGCACATCCACCTAATCATTGTCATTTCTGTACGTCTGAGCCGGCGAATGTCTTCCTCCTTCACTGCCCAGGTCTCACTGCCATACAGCATTACACTCCTAACACACGCTGCATACAAAGACCCCTTAGCACGTAGGGAGAGCCCCCTCAATGTCAGGAGAGGCAAGAGCTCCCTGAACTTCTTCCAACCACTTCTCACCCTAGCCACAGAGCTAGCTCCAGCCCCACCTCCAGCACACAACATGTCTCCTAAATAACAAAACTCTTCCACACACTCAAGAGATTCACCAGCAAGTTCAATTCTTTCACGTCTGACGATCTCCACCTGCTCACCCCGGCACGCCGTACACATAAAATCAGCATTATCTCGCAGTCTACCTCTGATACCACTACATCTCTTATGCACCCATTTATCACACACACCGCACAAGATGGAATTACTTCCCACGCCCTTGTGGCAAACTGCACATGGCCACTCTCCCTCGTCTTTGACAGTACCGCCACCAACCCTAGATATCATCACTTTTGTTTTATCTGCATTTACCCTTAAACCCTTTTGCCCCATACCATCTCTCCACTTCCTAAACCTTTCCTCCGCCTCCCTTTCATTCTCTGCAATCAACACCAAATCATCAGCATACAACAACTCCCACGGGAGTCCGTTTCTAAAGTCACGTGAAAGGGCTTCAAGTACCATGATAAACAACATGGGACTCAAGACTGACCCCTGATGCACACCAACATTCATGGAAAACTCATCACTCAAATCTCCATTCACTCTCACCTGGGTGTGAGCACCCACATACATGGCCATAACCACCCTAACCAGCCACTCCTCCAAGCCAAGCTTTCTCATTGCCCACTTCACCACCTCTCTAGGGACTCTGTCAAAGGCCTTTTCCAAATCAACAAAAACAAAATAAAGATCCCTTCACCTACCAATATATTTTTCCTGAAGCTGTCGAACAATGAATATGGCATCAGTGGTCCCCCTACCTGGCATAAACCCAAACTGCATCTCATCAATATTCACTCTTTCTCTAATCATACCTTCTAAAACTCTCTCCATTACCTTCATTATCTGATCTAAAAGCTTTATACCTCTATAATTCCCTCTTTCCAGGGCATCACCCTTCCCTTTATACACATTTACAATTACACTCTTCAGCCAATCATCTGGGACAACACACTCATAAATAATCCTATTTATCAGGTCAGTGACTAAACTCACCCCTATATCGCCTGAGGCCTTCAACATTTCGGCAGTCAACCCAGACACACCTGCTGCCTTCCCCACCCTCATCCTTCTGTAAATATCCTACACACACCTTCCACGTCTCCCATCTGCTCCAATTCATATTTGCCCAATCGTTCCTTCACTTCTCTCTTATACTTTGCCTTTTTCTCATCCTCTTGTAACCTTTCCACTCTCCTTGCAACTACTCTTTCCTCTCGTCTTTCCCTTCTTCTATTCCTCCATCTTACTTGCATTCTAATTCTGGCCACCAACAAGTAGTGGTCAGAAATCCACTCCCCCAACCTCTATAAACTCTTGCATCCGTTACACATCTTCGCATCCTTTCATCCACACACACATAATCAATCATTGCCTTCCTTTCATTCAGTTCACCACCCACCCTTCTCATCACTCGCCATGTATACCTGTGGATCATTTTATGCCTGAAGAGGGTATTGGGTATCACCAACCCCCTCCCAGCACAAATGTCCAGTAACGCACTCCCATTCTCATCTCTCTCAACAGGCACAGCCCACTCACCAACTATTCCATCCACCTTCACATTCCCAACTTTACCATTCATATCACCGATCAAAAACACTCTCTCATTCCTTCCAAACTTTTCCACGCACACTTCTACATTTGTCCAGAGCTCTTCTCTCACTCTTCTAGCACGATTTTGCATTGGCGCATACACACACACAATCGCCCACATTTGTATTCCAACTTTCAACTTTACCCACACAATCCTTGACCCAACTGATCCATACTGTCTTATGCTCTTCTTCCATCTTTTACTCACAACTATACATACTCCTTCCTTTGCCCTCTCATTCTCACCTACTCCTGCACATATACCCCATCCATACTCGAAGAGTTTATAGGGGTTGGGGGAGTGGACTTTGTGACCACTACTTGGTGGTGGCCAGAATCAAGGTCCAATTAGAATGGAGAAATAGAAGAAGGGAAAGACGAGAGGAAGGAGTAGTTGCAAGGAGAGTGGAAAGGTTACAAGAGGATGAGAAAAAGGCAGAGTATAAGAGAGAAGTGGAGGAACGATTGGGCAAATATGAATTGGAGCAGATGGGACACGTGGAAGGTGTGTGTAGCATATTTACAGAAGAAATATGTGCAGCATGTGATGTGGTGTGTGGAAGAAAGAGAAGACGGAGGGGGATGCAAGGAACAGCGTGGTGGACTGAAGAGGTGAAACAGGCTGTGGCACAAAAGAAGAAAGCATACAATGAATGGATGAGAAATAGGGGCGTGGAAGAAGTTGAGAGGTGGAAGAGAGAGTTATATGTAGAAAGAAAGAGAGAGGTGAAAAGATTAGTAAGAGAGAGTAAGAAGAGAGTGGATGAGGAATTTGGAAGTAATTTGAGTGTAAAGTGGAGGGACTGTAAGAAAATGTTCTGGAAAGAGGTGAAAAGAGTAAGACAGGGTGGAAGTGAAGTTAGCAGGGGAGTGAAAGATAAAAATGGTAGATTACTAGTGGAGAAGGGAGAAAAAGTGAGCAGATGGAGAGAACACTTTAAGGAATTGTTGAACGTAGAGGATGGAAGTAATGCGAGTATAAGTGGCTGGGGAATGGCAGGGAGAAGGAGGGAGGTGAGAAGACAGGAAGAAATCAGTAGGATAGAAGTTGTGGAAGCAATGAAGAAAGTTAAATCAGGGAAAGCCCCAGGAATTGATGGAGTGTGTGGTGAAATGCTGAAGCATGGGGGAGAGATAGTAGTAGAATGGATGTGGAAGATGTGCAGATTAGCCTGGGAGGAAGGTCGAGTCATGGAGGATTGGAAGTCAGGTATAATTATTCCCTTGTACAAAGGAAAAAGGGAAAAAGAAGTGTGTGGTAATCATAGGGGCATTTGTCTTCTTAGTATAATAGGAAAAGTGTATGGTAGGATACTTATTGACAGAGTTAGAGAAAGAACAGAGAAATTAGTTGGAGAAGAACATGGAGGCTTTAGGAAGGGAAGAGGTTGTGTAGATCAGATATTCATCCTTAGATCTTTAGTGGAAAAGTTTCTAGAGAAGGGAAAGAAGTTGTATGCGGCTTTCATGGATTTGGAGAAAGCATATGACAGGGTGGATAGACAAGGATTGTGGAAAGTGTTAAGAATATATGGAGTAGATGGGAAGTTGTTGAATGCTGTGAAGAGTATGTACGATGGTGCGAAGGCTGCAGTGCGTGTGGATGGTGAACTAAGTGAATTTTTCTCATTGAAAGTTGGGTTGAAACAGGGATATGTCATGTCTCCATGGTTGTTCAATCTGTACATGGATTGGGTAATAAAAGAGGTACAAGGTAGGGTAGTGGATGTTGGAGTGACCCTGGTGAGAGAGGATAGTGTTTGGAAACTCCCTGTACTGTTGTTTGCAGATGATACTGTGTTGTTGAGTGAAGACGAAGGGGAGCTTCAAGGCTTGGTGGATGAGTTTGGGAGAGTGTGTAAGAAACGAAATCTGAAGGTGAATGTAGGGAAGAGTAAAGTGATGGTCTTTGAAAGAGGTGAAGTCATTGAATGTACAGCGAGGTTGGATGGTGAGGAATTGGAAAATGTGAGTACGTTTAGGTACTTGGGTAGTGTGATGAGTAAGGATGGAGGTTTGGAGGATGAAGTGCTTGAAAGGGTACAGCAGGGAAGAATGGTTGCTGGTTCTTTGAAAGCAGTGATAAGAAACAGGGAAGTGAGCATGGAAGTGAAAAAGTTACTACATGACAGTATTGTGATACCAACTCTAACGTACGGAAGTGAAGCTTGGACGTTGTTGGAAGGACACAAGTCAAGAGTGAGAGCAGTGGAAATGAGTTATTTAAGAGGAGCCTGTGGAGTCACATGGAGAGATAGGCTGACGAATGAGGATATAAAGGAACGTTGTGGTGTCGATGTGGATGTGATAGGGAGCGTTATTAGGAAGACACTGAGGTGGTTTGGCCATGTGGAGAGGATGGAGTGTGAAAGACTGACGAAGAGAGTGTATGTGAGTGAGGTGGAGGGGGGAAGAGGGAGGGGGAGGCCGAGGATGAGATGGAGGGATGGGGTGGAGAGGTATATGAGAGAGGGGGGTGTGAGTTGGGAGCAGGGCAGTGAAATGGCGGGGGACAGGGTGACTTGGAGGCGATTTGTTTGTGGCCACCCCAAACGGGATTGAGGCGTCTGGCAATAGATAGATAGATAAATACTCCCATTTTCTCACACTTTCTCCTCCCCATTTTGTTTCAGTTATTCCACATACATCCACTTTTGCACCCTCAAGCACCTGGACAATCTCTCTCTCTTTCACCTCATCATTCGCTCCCCTTACATTCCACGTTCTGATAGCCATGTCCTTTGTCCGGTCCTTGGTCGTCATCGTTTGGTCAGTCCTTGTCCGAGGCATATTGTTTGTTTTTTTAGTTAGTTGTTTTCCGGGGAGGGGCACTAACCCTCCGCCAACCCTTTTAGTCGCCTTTTACGACAAGCAGGGATACTGGGGGAGTATTCTTGAAAAAAAAACCCTACCCCCAGGGGTGACCAACCTTGGTAGGGGAAATGTTTAAGAATGGCATGGATAATTAAGATTCATTAGGTTTTCTTTGCTAGTTAGCTAATATTTTGAGCCATTTTCATTTATAATTGCTCATTCTCTAAGGTGATTTGCAGTGGAGATCAGATGTCAAATTTCAACAAGTCACCCTTAAAGCCATTAAGGAAGCACAGACGTGATGTCCAAATTACTGTATGGTTGATATAAAAATAAAAATTAAGACAGACAAAAAAAAAAAAAAATAGTACTGTTTGAAGTTTCATTTTGGACTTAGAGTGGAAAAGCTTCATGCAAGACAGATGTACGGCTGTATACCATACAAACACACATGAGAAATGGGGGGAGTTAGTCAATGAATACGTATGTACATGCCATATCAATGTTAGCCTTGATTATTCAGCATTTGGGGTTATCTAACCCACAGTTCCCTCATACAAGTCAGATAATTGAAGGATCACTCTGTACATATTCTGGTATGTGTATTTTTTATATATATAACCCCTTGAGTAAGGTGCTGTATACTGTTTTGTTTGTTCTTGCTCCCTCCAGATGATTTATTTTATCCAGGTGGACACATTTTTGTAGTGATTGGGTCATTGAGAGTGACAGTAGAGTATATGTAACCTGTCCAGTTTTTTTTTAAATCTCTCTCAAGCTGGAAGAAAAAAAAAAAAAAAAAAAAAAATGTCTGGAAGTATCAAGAACGAAATAAAAAATGAATGAAAATCTTACTGAAAGTATTAACCCTTGCTGTGCTGCAGACCTCATAAGACGCCCAGTGAATGCGCTCACGGGCAGCACTGCAAGCCTCATATGAAGGAGTTTATTTAGTTGTAAAACAATGACTCAGGGGTGGTAAACTACTTTATATGAGCCTGGCAGGGCTTAATTGTCCTTCCACTGCCTCTTGTCCTGACACTGCTGCCATCCTTAATATTAATGCAGTGTTTGAGTGTGGGTGGCGAGGATGTTCGCGCCATAAGAAGAGCTCCCTGGCACCCTTCCCCACAGTGCAGCGGCTAGTGAGGCACGTGCGGGAGATTCACATCCTCAAGAACACTGGGCGCATCATCCAGCATCATGACCGATCCAGGTGACACAATTACTTTTTTATATTTATATATTCAGTAAACTCTCAGTTACCCATCATCACAATATCCGGCCCAAAGCCATATCTGGCGCATTTTGCTCGGCTGTATTCAAACAATTTCCAGCGGAATTTAGCAGTATCCGACACCGAAATGGGAAGCAGTCGGCAGTACTACCGGTGTGCATTTTTCAGTAGTAATGTGTATCATCTGGCTCAGACATGGGACTTGTTCGGCCTGCAGGCAGACCCCCACCAAATAGCAACACACTCCAACCAGTCACATTGCATTTTGAATCAGCCCACTCAACGTGCCAAGCCAACCAATCCTTGTGCCCTGCTCGTTTCTGTAATGCCGTGTAGTGTACCCTAGTTCTGCTTGGTGGCTGAGTTTGTGGCTTTAGTGGGAGTGCAAACACTAGGTGAGTGGGGTGTGCCTGCTGAGATAGATGAGAATGGCAGTGCGTTAGTGGACATTTGTGCTGGTAGGGGGTTGGTGATACCCAATACCCTCTTCAAGCATAAAATGATCCACAGGTATACATGGCGAGTGATGAGAAGAGTGGGTAGTGAACTGAATGAAAGGAAGGCAATGATTGATTATGTATGTGTGGAAGAAAGGATGCGAAGATGTGTAATGGATGCAAGAGCTTATAGAGGTTGGAGGAGTGGACTTTCTGACCACTACTTGGTGGTGGCCAGAATCAAGATCCAAATAAGATGGAGTAATAGAAGAAGGGAAGGACGGGAAGAAGGAATATTTGCAAGGAGAGTGGAAAGGTTACAAGAGGATGAGAAAAAGGCAGAATATAAGAGGGAAGTGGAGGAACGATTGGGCAAATATGATTTGGAGCAGATGGGGGACGTGGAAGGTGTGTGCAGGATATTCACAGAAGAAATATGTGCAGCATGTGATGTGGTGTGTGTGGGATGAAGAGAAGACGGAGGGGGGTGCAAGGAACAGCGTGGTGGAATGAAGAGGTGAGACAGGCTGTGGCACAAAAGAAGAAAGCATAAATGAATGGATGAGAAATAGGGGCGTGGAAGAGAGAGTTATATGTAGAATGAAAGAGAGAGGTGAAAAGATTAGTAAGAGAGAGTAAGAAGAGAGTGGATGAGGAATTTGGAAGGAACTTGAGTGTAAAATGGAGGGACTGTAAGAAAATGTTCTGAAAAGAGGTGAAGAGAGTAAGACAGGGTGGAAGTGAAGTTAGCAGGGGAGTGAAAGATAAAAATGGTACTGTAGATTACTAGTGGAGAAGGGAGAAAAGTGAGGAGATGGAGAGAACACTTTAAGGAATTGTTGAACATAGAGGATGGAAGTGATGCAAGTATAAGTGGCTGGGGAATGGCTGGGAGAAGGAGGGAGGTGAGAAGACAGGAAGAAATCAGTAGGATAGAAGTTGTGGAAGCAATGAAGAAAGTTTAATTGGGGAAAGCCCCAGGAATTGATGGAGTGTGTGGTGAAATGTTGAAGCATGGGGGAGAGATAGTAGTAGAATGGATGTGAAAGATGTGCAGATTGGCCTGGGAGGAAGGTAGAGTTCCGGAGGATTGGAAGTCAGCTATAATTATTCCCTTGTACTAAGGAAAAGGGGAAAAAGAAGTGTGTGGTAATCATAGGGGCATTTGTCTTCTTAGTATAATAGGAAAAGTGTATGGTAGGATACTTACTGACAGTGTTAGGCAAATAACAGAGGAATTAGTTGGAGAAGAACAGGGAGGCTTTAGGAAGGGAAGTGGTTGTGTAGATTAGATATTCATTCTTAGATCTTTAGTGCAAAAGTTTCTAGAGAAGGGAAAGAAGTTGTATGCGGCTTTCATGGATTTGGAGAAAGCATATGACAGGGTGGATAGACAAGGATTGTGGAAAGTATTAAGAATATTTTTCCTTTCCCCATGATTCAGGTTATCAAACAAAAGTCTCTGTGACTCAGACTTCGTCCTGTATTCCTCTCTTCTAGCCCTAAGCTTGGCAGCCAAGTATTCCTCCTTGCTACCACCCTTCTTCCATTCCCGGAAAAGCCTTCTTTTCTCCCTAACTGCAGCGTCTACAGCCTCATCCCACCACCAGGCTACTTTATGTCTTGGTGGTCCTCTTGTCCAACCACATGTTACATCAATAACTCTCAAGAGATTGTTCTTGAGTGCTCTGTACTGTTCAGTAACGCCTCTGTCTATGGCTCCCTGTTCAGCCACCACTCTCCTCATCTCGTTATAGAAGACATCCCTTACTACTTGGCTTTTCAGCTTCCATACTTTCCTCCTAGGTACATAAGTCCTCTTTTTCATCACTCGTTCATTCAGCACCATATCACAAATCAATAGTTTGTGCTGCTGCACACACTCCTCACTTCCTATAACTTTAACATACCTCACTAGCCTCCTATCAGCCCTCCTAACCAGAAAATAATCTATCTGACTGCTATTTCCCCCAGACTCATACGTAATTAACCTACTCTCTCTTTTCCTAAAATATGTGTTGCACACAATCATGTCCGTTGCCTCCCCAAACTCGAGTATCCTTTCCCTTTCCGCATTCCTTATACCATATGCACATCCCTCATGTACTCCTTCATAACCTTGTGCTGCTTCACCTACATGACCATTTAAGTCCCCTCCCAAACCACTATCTCATCATCCCGCATACCACCTACTACACGTATTAAATCATCCCAAAATCTATCTTTGTCTGCTTCATCCAATCCTGCCTGTGGAACATATGCCGATATAATCACAGCTCTCCTTCTACTGAACAGAATTTTCACTACCAATATCCTATCGCTTACTCTCATAACATTCATAACATATTCCACCCATTTCTCCGCAACCATCACACCAACACCTCCATATCCATTTGTCCCCCCCTGCCAAAACAACTTATAGCAACAGTCCTTCCCAACAATCTTTCTGGCTGATCCACCCCTGTACTGGACTTCCTGCAAACATGCCACATCCACCCACCTCCTGCTGAATGCCTCAACGACTTCCCATGCCCTTCCCCTCAAACTTCCCACATTCCATGAACCCACCCTCATCCCCCTGGGTGATTTACTGTCCTCAGGCTTGCTTTGAAACTTATTCTTGTGTTTTGTCATATTCAGTATTAACCCCTTCTTTACCGACCCCTCCCCCAATTGTAAACATTACGTTTACCCCCCATACCGACCTGATAGCTCCCCCTCCCGTAGTGTGAGGGGTAGTGTATATTTTTTGCCACGTCAAAACTATTCACTCTTTTTTTATTTTGTTTGGATACTGATGATCACATAAATCCAGCATGATGTTGGTAATAAAAAAATATTATTAAATAAATCATTACGGTATATAAGTTTACATATCTTATGCTAAAGTACTGTTACCCAGGTAACTACTGTACAAACTGGCTTGAAAAAAATGTCCTGCACAGATGGATGGCTTATTTATATTTACCTTGTAAGCTAAGCATGAAGTATGTGGACACACGTGATGATGATGGCGACCTTGACCCACTTGTTGCCGAGAGTGCAGCGTCACTAAGCTCCCTACTATTTTCCTCCTCCTTCCTCACTCACATCAACTTCGTTATCATTTTCAGGATCACAGTCATCTACTGACACATCAGACACTGCTGCATCATCATCTGATACATCTAGATAAGTATCCTCATGAGGAATAAACTCGTCACTATTGGAATTTGCCAGAGATGCCATGAGAGAAAAATATCCTGTATACCCTCTCTCGTGGTCAAGTGCGTGGTAACTGACTCTCTCAGGCAGGCCAAGGGGTGTAAATTTTGCTGTATGACAGCAGAAAATATAGTACGATATCTGTAGTAGAAATTGTAAATAAAATAATGATTGGTCTAAAAGAGGTTACATCACAGATGAGTGAGCAAGCCATTGGTGCCACCGCAACTCAGTCATGACGTATCTTATGATGTCAGAATTCATCAGAACTTCGTCACAGTCTTTGTCGTCAAAACACAGAGCTGTTGCTAACACAAGGTCCTCAGAAACAGCCTTACCGGGCTACCCTGAGGCCCATAAGCTGCCATTCATTAGAGGGTGTACCAGCGTACAATGGTTGCAGTTCCGGTGTCTCACGGGTGTTTACTGGCATTGTTCGGGGGTACATCAAAACACATTTTCGGAAAAGAAGGGGTTAATAAAGGGGGATAGACATACCACAGGCCCCACTCACTGCACAGTCCCAGGTCCAGGCAATGGATCTGGGACCCCTAGCCCACCAGCTTACCAGTGGCTGTGGTAGTGGCCTCAGGGCACCCTGCCAGGACAGCTGCAGGGACACCCTCCAAGCGCGCCTTGGCACTGCAACTATCCCGCTATTATACACCCACTGATAGGGCAGCCTCCTGGGGCGCTGCTCCCAGGTTCAGGCCCCTCTCTGTTGGGCAGAAGCGGCAGTCTGGGAACCACAATGCCCTGTACCCTCTAGCACAGGCCCGAGCCCCATCTCACCCTGGACCCACAATCTATGCCGGCGGAACCCCCGTCACGCCTTCCCCCAGAAGTCCGCCACTTGGTAGCGGGGGCAAAGTTTTCTGGCCGCATGCCCTTTCTGGCGCCAACCCCTGTAACATAGTGGGATACGTTGTGTGAAATGTACAGTGCATATGGTGTGGTGCATAAGATAGTTAGAGGAGATGTTTGGGAGAGTATGCTGGTCTACTCTCCATGTTACTGTCTCACTGAAAAGGTCAGCAATATATATATACCATCATCCGGATGTCCTCTCCCACCCTGTGGCTGGGTGAGGAGTACCAACCTCCAGACAGCCTGAGTTTGCCCAGTCCAATGGGCCTTGCTTCCATTCACTCATCATTCAAACCCCCGGAATCCTGGCTCTGGCTGATGTGCCAGAATCTTTCACCGCAGTCTGTAGCCTCACATAAACGTATCTGATAGTCAGTCCAAACGCTGTCACGTTAAAAAGGGGTGCCAAATCCCTGATCATGTGCTTCGTCTCACAACATTCATCCAGCCCACACAATCTCTTGGCAGTTCTCGAGTCTCACCGACTTCCATACCTCTCTCCCTCACACACTTATCCACCATATCCCTCCACCTTCTCCTTGGCCTGTCTCGCCTCCTACCTTCTTCAAATTGTCTCAGCTATACCTTTTTCATCACTCTGTTCTTATCCATTCTCTTCACATGACCATACTATCTCAGTACACTCTCATCGATTCTGATGTCCACAAACTTCTTCACTCCACATCTTTCACAAATCACATTATTTCATATCGTATCCACTCTCTGTACTCCACATACATTCCTCAGCAGTTCTGTCTCCACTGGTCCTGCTCCTAACTTTTCATTTTCATGTCACACCATAGTCTCACATCCATATGTTAAAGTTGGCACCAACATTCCTTCATATAAGCCTCCTGCAGCTGCAACACTCAAGCCTCAGTTTCTTATCAAGGCCTTTATAGCACCAGCTACTTTCCTTCCATTTGTCACTGTTCTTTCCACTTCTTCTGCACATTTTCCTCTCCTTTCTATCACTGTATCCAGGTATTTGAACTGTCCCACCAATTCCAGTCACTATCCACATACTGTAACATCACACTGGGAGTCACCTCTCTCAATTACCATCACTTTACTCTTTTCTACATTTACTCTCAAGGCACGATGCTTAGACATCAACAAAACTCTGCACTAGTCTACCAAGTTCTTGTCTGGTATTTGTAAGTAGCTCTGCATCATCAGCATACAACAAATTTATGATATTCCATCCATCGCCATTCATTACCAATGCCATCCCTCTGTCTATCACTCATGTTTTTACTTCTCTCATCATCCCATCCATATATATATATATATATATATATATATATATATATATATATATATATATATATATATACATATATATATATATATATATACATATATATATATATATATATACATATATATATATATATATATATATATATATATATATATATATATATATATATATACAGGAATCCCTCCAATATCCGACGTAATAGGGCCATAGGCAGGTCTGGATATTGGGCCCCAGCTTATGGACTTGTACTTATGGACCCTAACTCAGTGAAACACCTATACAACTCCCTCTGGACATGCATAGCACCTATTTAAGACCCAAATCACACCAATAAGGCACATAAATGACTGAAATAAATGCAAAAGAACCATAAAATGAGGGTTTAGAGGTAGGTTCATACAATATTAAACATTCTGGTGACTGGCTCCTTGACTGGTACTTATGGACTCAAACCTGGCCTAACTCAGAAAAACACCTTCCTACTGCACATGCATAGCTCCTAACACCTTATTCACACCAATAAAGGACATTAAAGAGTGAAATGAGGTGTTTGAGGTAAGTATAGTATGGAAAAAAGTACAGTATGAAACATTCTGCCTACTTTTTTTTTTTTTTTTTTTTTTTTTTTTTTTTTTTAAATTTGTCCGACTCTGGGCAAAGGCTTCAGGGCCTATATCTTGGGGGCAGTAGCCTATCCCAAGGCCCAGTAGTCCTCCTACACCTCCACATGTCACCACTTCGGTGCTAACACCCACCGTCCATATTGAATACATGCTAGGGCTGTCTCATACAGGACTGGTGTATTGGTATTAGTGGGGGTATTTTTACGATATGTCGGCGGGTCATCTGGTAGATCAGGAAAGTCTGCTTTTAATGAAATTCAAATCCTTAAACTGTCCCCTGCCCGAGCCAGGATTCGAACCTGGGTCCATCAGGACTGCAAGTCCATGGCAATCTCGATGAATAACCGCCTCCTCTCGGACTCTGACAGTAAGAAGGATTTCCTGAAGCACTTCCAGTCGGGCTATAGATAGATAGATAGACTTCCAGTACACTGTTCATGAAGTCTTGCACTGAACTTAGTCAATCGCACTCAGAAGTCTGTTCTCTTCACAGTGCGCACTCTTGTTTAACGTATGCTCCATTGTAACTTACTAAGTCTTGTACTCTGCACTTTAACTCTTCCCACTCTTCTAACCATTTTCTAAAGCAAAAACAAACAAGTCTATTTACGTTAAATTTTGTTCTATTTACGTTAAATTTTGTTCCAAATTTGTCTTTTCACTCACAACTGTAAATCCTTAACACAACACACTGTTTTTTTCACTGCACAACTCTGTAAATTCCCGTGTGGTCTAGTGGAGAAGTTCTTGCTGTTTAATCACTGTCAGAGTCCAAGAGTATCACTGGCAGGTGACCTAGGGGTGCGTCGCTGGGTCGTGGTGATGGCGTACCCACTGTAGACGACTCTGAAGATAGACGCAAACTCACGTCGAGCGGTGACTCCACCGTGGCTGACGTGCTGGGCTGTGGCTCGGAGCATGAGGGCCTGTCTTGGGGAGGCAGCGGAGTGGAGCCAGGGCTGGGCACAGTGGGGGTCACGGGCCTGAAAAAACTGTCAATCGTTGATTGACGCAAGGACTGACGATTCTGGCGATTGATGATGCGCTGCCTGAAAGCACACACTTCCTCCACAAGTCCCAAGGGCCCCATCTCCCTGTTGCAGTCCTGGTGTTCCAGGTATTCGAGAACGAACTCTAGGTGTTCCCGGAGTGTGCTCAGCTTGGAGATGGCTGGTGTAGTGTCCTGCTGAGAGGAGTCCACATCATCGTCGCCGTCCTCGTCGGAATCTTCAAGCTGGGTACTGACACCTGCAACTGAAGACGCGATCTCGATAACAGACAATGTCTGATACCCAGGATCACCCTCGTCGTCATCCAACCACTCACGCACATCGTCCACATCAACATCATCGCCATGCATACGTAGCCGTGCATGGAAGTCATCCACGTTAAACCCTAGAAAATCGTACTCCACATCTGTTCCGAGAAGCAGACGAGACCAACCATTTTCTAGACTTCCTTCCATGCACTGGCCCAGTTGTAGATTGCAGACTTGATGTTGTAGCGGCGAAGGTTTTCCAAAGTCCGCTGGCCTCGCGTGTCCTGTCCCTCCCTGCGCTCGTCCTTGTCCTCGAGAACAACCATCACCTCGTCCAGGAACTTCCGGCGGTATAGGCGCTTTGTTGCCACGATCACTCCTTGGTCCATTGGTTGGATGAGAGCAGTCGTATTAGGTGGCAGAGACATGCACCTAATCCGGCCATTCTCAGCCACCAAGTCCTTGTCACACAGGTGGGCAGGTGCATTGTCAAGGAGAAGGAGGGCCTTTACCTGGTCGCGCGGGATTCCCAGTGTCTTCGTCTGGTAATTGATGACCTTCTTGATGAAGTGGCAGTGGAACCAGTCTTTGAAGATCTGGGCTGTAAACCATGCCTTCAAAGAATAGTACCAGACGACAGAATGGACATCCATCACCCCACGAAGACACCGAGGCTGCTTTGCATGGCCAACAATAACTGGTTTAAGCCAGTGCATGCCGTTAGCATTGGCACAACACAAAGCAGATATCCGTTGCTTGGAGAAATTGCGGCCAGGTACACGCTTCTCCGTCTCCTCGGCTAGAGTGTTCGTTGGCAAAGAGTGATAGAATAAACCAGTTTCGTCAGCATTGTAGACTTGACCGAGATTTAGGCCCTCCCTGTCGATCAAGCCCTTCACCTTGTGCCGAAACTCGTCAGCTCCATCCTCGTTAGTGTCCAAAGCTTCACCATGGGCTTTACGGTTGGTAAGGCCATGCCGTAACTTGAACGCGAAGAGCCAACCCTCGGATGCCTTGAAGTCTAGGGCGTCGTGAAGCCTGGTGAACTTCTCAGCAGCAGCCTTCAGCTCCGTACCATGTACCATCACACCAGCAGCACATTCCTGTCGATACCAAATCAATGTGGAGCAGTCGATTTCAGCAAACTTGGGAGTCAACATCACCTTCCTCTCCACGTTGCGTTTGCTTCTCGATGAGAAGTCAGCCGTGTACAGCATGAGTTTGTCTCGGGATCTCTTGGTATCGAACAAAGTAGATCGGGCCAGGTTGAACTCGCGGAGGATGCGGGAAGAAGACCGCCCCGCATCTACTTTCTCCAATATCTCCCGTTTCTTCTCCAGAGTCAGCACCACTCTCTTCCTCTTCTCAGGCAGCAGGGCCATCATCACACACACTAATAAGAGGCCTGAGAGCAGCAGGAGTGCCTGCAGCAGGTAAGGAACCACCACAAAAGCGAGCACGTGGGCAGCCATGACGACGAGCGTGCACTCGCGGCGAGAGACAGGTGGAAAGTGGGGAGGATGCAGCGGCGCTCTATCGGACGTTGGAGGAACGACGCTCCACAACAAAGTTGTCCCGCGCCACACGCGACAAGTTGAAATTACGAGCGGGAAAAGTTCTTTTTTTTTAATTTTATTTTATTTTATTTTATTTTATTTATTTTTTTTTGGGGGGGGGGGGATATTGGATCCCGGGACAATTATGTCCGGTTAGTGGGGATGTTCGGATATTGGGTGTTCGGATATTACAGGGATTACTATATATATATATATATATATATATATATACACACACACACAGTACCCTCGTGTCCAACACGCATTAGTCCAGCACAATTCAGGTCCAGCACGGAGAGCAAATAATTAGTATTATTTAATACGATTTAATTATTGCAACACGAGTGTGTTAGCATAACACGCACAGAGCTCCGAGAAGTGGGCCAAATCCGCAGAGTTCAACTCTAGCACGATCACCCCCGGTCCAACACGGTCATACTGGACATTCCCATGATGATGATAGCCAATGAAAACTTCTGATCAAGTAGCCTTCCCCGCCCACTTTCGTGACATGATCGTGATGCCGCCCAATTAAAAACGTTTCTGGTGTCATGTGATGTTTTGTTTAAATTTCTCCCGCCACAGCGCCACTCAGTCGCATAATTGCATTGGAAGTTGCTTTTTTCTTGCTGTATAATCTGCCCTTGTTACTGCATTTTACCCTGCTCACGATGCCTAGGAAGCCTTCTGAGAACCCCAAGAAGCGTCGGCACCTCCCTCAGGCCACCAAGCTAGAAAGCATCGAGAGGAAGAAGAAAGGGGAGAGGAAAGTTGACATTGCCAAGGCCTACGACATGAATGAAGCCAACATGAGAACCATAATAAAAAACCAAGACAAGATCCTGGCAGCCGAAGGCTATCACACGGCACTTCATACCAGGTTTGCCGAGGATACGATGGTAAATCGGAACGGTAACGTGGTGAAATTGCCGATGATACCACGGGCATTTGGAATTCATCTGGATGGATTCCTGCCGAGGATACAACAGGCAAAACAGTGTGACCAAAACCCAGGCGACTCGACAGAGAATGTATCGTGCTACAGCATTGAACATTTAGCCTGACACTGAATACATATTAATATTTTAGAATAAATATCAATCATTTTGAAACCCTTCTCATCGGTGTGTGTACCAGTTTATAAACAAAGTTGCTTCTCCTTATTCTCTACCGAGTCAGCGACAGCAATCACTTTCCACAGTCACGAGACGGGGCTCTGGCAACAGTGTGAGAAGCATGCCGTTTGCCGAGGATTACAGAGTGCTAGGACAGGCAGAAGCAGGACCTTCCATGGCTGTGGACGAAGATAGTGATTCTGAGTGTGATTTCGAAGGATTTATGAGGGAGGTTGAGGAGGAGCAACAGCCATTACCTGCTAGTGACGCCAGCAGCCATCCTCCGTGGACTCAGTAGGACTACCTACAGCCTTGGATACCACCTTCCATTCCCAGCAAGCCCACCAACACTATCCTAAAAGGTTAGTAATCATTCATAGCACAGTACCATTTATTATAATTACAATAGTACCAGTATATGTATAGGTATATGGTAGGTATTTAGGGTGACTTTTCCTAGGGTTGCTGACATAATTCATTTTTCCCCATAAGCTCTGTTGTTAGTCCAACACGTTTTTGGTCCAACACGTGACCCATACATGACAATATTACCGTGTTGGATGTGAGGGTACTGTATATATATATATATATATATATATATATATATAATGTGTGTGTGTATGAATGTATATACATGTATATGCAGTATATACAGGTGGTCCACAAATGATACGAATGGGTTACAGTCAGAGAAACTGCTCGTAAGTTGATTTTTTTTCATAGGTCAGCAATGAATTTAATACACCCAAGGAACTGAACATCATAACCTAGTCAAGCCTGCCTTGAATGTGCATAGAACAATTTCATTAACCTACAGCTAGGCAAAATCATTTACACAAAGCATATTTTATAATAGTGTTGAATATTCTATGGTTTGTCCTGGATATGAACTGTAATGTTTGATGACTACTTTAATTTGGAAGCTTCCGGTGTTGGCGTTTGCTGATGATACAGTATTGTTGAGTGAAGATGAATGGGAGTTGCAAGGTTTGGTGAATGAATTTGGGACAGTGTGTAGGAGGAGGAAGCTGAAAGTTAATGTAAACAAAAGTAAAGTTATGGTGTTTGAGAGGAATGAAGTCACAGAGTGTGCAGTGAGGTTGGATGGTGAGGATATGGAGAATGTGAGTGCATTCAAGTACTTGGGTAGTGTGATGAGTAAGGATGGAACTTTGGGGGATGAAGTACGTGAAAGGGTACAGCAGGGAAGGAAGGTTGTTGGCACACTGAAAGCAGTGATGAGAAATAGGGAGGTGAGTATGGAAGTTAAGAAGTCACTGCATGATGGTATTGTGATTCCTACCCTGACGTATGGAAGCGAGGCGTGGACCTTGCAAGAGGGGAACAAGTCAAGAGTGAGAGCAGTGGAAATGAGTTACTTGAGAGGAGCATGTGGAGTGACATGGAGGGACAGGCTGACGAATGAAGAAGTGAAGGAACGTTGTGGGGTAGATGTGGATGTGGTTGAAAAGATTAGGAGAAATACACTGAGGTGGTTTGGACATGTGGAGAGGATGGAGAATGAAAGACTGACTAAGAGGGTGTATGTGGGTGAGGTGGAGGGAGGGAGAGGGAGGGGTAGACCGAGGATGAGGTGGAGGGATGGAGTTGAGAGGTATATGAGGGAGGGGGGGGTGAGTTGGGGGGAGGGGAATCAAATGGTGGGTGACAGAGTGACTTGGAGGCGTTTTGTCTGCGGCCACCCTTTGCGGGATTAGGGCGTCGGGCTATAGATAGATAGATAGATGTTGCTGTCTGTAGCTGTATTTATGTATCTGTGTATATTTTAGCAGTTCTTTTTACGTTTTTACTCCGGTTGTAAAGTGGCAGTGACCTGTGTTTTCATACTGCCACAGTCTTTTTTAAATGTAGTCAGTCTGTCAGATCCTCACCAGCAACAAAATTGGAGCCAGGTAGATTGAGTCTGCAAAAGACGAGGGCTTACAGTACAGGTACAGCCATCCCTCGAATTTTGTAGGTGTTAGGGAAGAAACCTGTGAATAGTAAAAATGCACAAATTATGAAAACCCATCTAAAAGGGCCCATCATAGCCATAATACAGGTATACCTTGATATGTGTTACCACTAGATGCGATACCCCAGCTTAGCGATGGAGGTACAAATACCACCATAGCCTGCAGGACGTTGGCCACGCCCCAGTTTAATGAAGGGCCCTCCAAGATCACGTCCATGGGTGATAGACCGAAATTTTTAATAATGCGCGTTCCTGTGGCCAGCTGAGCCCACCTGCCTCCCAGGATGTGCAGAAACACTCACACAGCCCCCACAGTCATCACTCACCCCATGCTCACCCATGTCGTTCTTCTCGCATTGGCCAGCCATCTCTGAGTGAGGAACTTTCTTATGCTCACCCACCCCGCATCGTGGTGCATCACCAGCGGTACACAAGCCACCATCATAGTGCATCATAACTGAGTACGAACAGTGCCGTGAGTAGAGAAGTGATACTGATCATGTGTGAAGTGCGGTTTTGTGTGAATTTTGGCCAAAATAAGTGTGATCATGTCTGGTAAGGGTGCTGCACATGGTGGGGCTAGTGGTGGTGGTAGTGGAGACCCTAGTCAGGGTGGTAAGCGGCCTGCTGGTGTTGGTGCTGGTGATTTTCCCACAAAGCGTGCTTGTAAAACTGGGTCATTGGAAGTGAAACTAGATATTCTTAAGTGCCACAACAAAGGCAAGGGTGCATGTGTCATCGCCTTGGCCCTCCACCTGACCGAGTCGACTGTCTCTACCATTATCAAAAAACTGGGAGGCTATTAAGGCTTCTGCTGGGGACGTTGCAACCTTATCCATGTTCCATCTCACCTACCAGAGAGAGCCTGCAATGGAGGAGGTGGAACAGATGCTTTGCACATGGGTGGAGGACCAGAACAGAAGGAAGGCACCCTTGAGTGAGGCGATCATTTGCACCAAGGTTCTCACACTATGGGAGGAAAGTAAGGGGAGGTGAAATCTTGATGATAGCGAGACATTTAAGGCTAGCCATGGGTGGCTTGACCGCTTCAAGAGGCACTCTAATCTGCATAATCTGCACCACGTGAAGATGTACGGGGAGGCGGCGAGTGCGGATACGGTGGCGGCAGCAGTGTTTCCTGACGAGCAGAAACGCATCATCATGGAGGGTGGCTGCAGTGCAAAGCATGTGTTGAATTTTAATGAGACTGGGCTCTTTTGGAAGAGACTGTCCTCAAAGACATTCCTTGCAATGGAGGAAAAATCTACGCCAGGATTCAAGGCCTCGAAGGACCGGCTTACACTGCTGCTGAGGGGCAATGCCGAGGGCGACCTCAAGTTGAAGCCGCTCCTTGTCTACCACTCTGAGAACCCCAGGGTTCTGGTGGGGTATGTGAAAGAAAATTTAGGGGTGATTTGGAAGTCTGACAAGAAGGTCTGGCTGACTTCCGACATCTGTTCTCTCTATTTTCACTCCTACCTTTCTCATGTCCTGAAGAAGTATGCCTCCAGGGAGAATTTGGCGAACAGATTTCTTGTGGTGGTAGACAAAGCCACCCTCCCAAAGAAAGGGTAAGCAACATAGAGATGGTGTTCCTGCCCCCCAGCACCTCGTTGTTGTTGTTGCAACCCATGGACCAAGGGGTGATCACGACGTTTAAAGCATATTACCTCTGCCACTAAATGGCTCAATTGGTAAGCTGCTGTTCTCACACAGTTGCAAGTGCTGGTTGGCCACCCCGTGTGGGATACATGGCGTCTGGCAATGAATGAATGAATGAACCTCTGCCACACTATGCAGCAGTTGGTGAGGGCCTGTGACAATGACGACAAAACGACAGTGCAAACATTCTGGAAAGGCTACAATATACGCCACGCCTTAGAGAACATCATTGCAACATGGCAGGAAGTTAGCCAACCCACCATGAATGGTGTGTGGCGGAAGCTGTGGCCGGATTGCATCCACTCCTTCACCAGCTTCCCCGAGGGTGTGCAAGTTCTGCTGGTGCAGCGTGTGTGGCAGGGAATTGTTGAACTGTCGCACGAGGCAGGCTTCGGGGAGGTCAACGAGGAGGATGTGGAGGAGATTCAGGAAAGCCACACGGAGCTCAGCAATAAGGAACTCCTCAGTATGGAAATTCAGTGGGCGAACCAGGAGACACAGGAGAGGAGGTCATCCCTGAAGTGTGATCTCTCAGTATGAACATTCTGAGGGAGATGGTGACCAAGCTGGATGAGGTCATTGCACTTACGTTTATACATGACCCTCTCCCAGGACAAGGCAGAGACGCAGCTGATCAGCTGAAGGAGAGGATGAAGGTGTACAGGACGATGCTGGAGGCATAGGAGAGCGTGGCCAGGCAGACTACAATCACTGCCCTTTTCAAACAGGCCTACACCATGCCAGCAACCCACAGAGGATCTCCCCAGCCCTTGACCAGCAGAGCATCTCCCTAGCCCTCGACCAGCAGAGCATCTCCCCAGCCCTCGACCAGCAGAGCATCTCCCCAGCCTTCGACCAGCAGAACATCTCCCCAGCCATCGACCAGCAGTGAAAGACCCAGGGCCTTCTCCTGCTGAGGACGTGCTCGGCCCTTAGTGCTGGACCTAACCTCCAGCTGATCCCTGTCTCCTGTGTCACCTATGTCTCCACTGTGGCACTCTGCCACTCCATTGCCACCTTCCTCGCCCCAGCCTCCATCTCCCACACCACTTCGGCCACTGCCTCTGTCTCCCTCGCCACGACATGAGCCACCGCATCTGCCTCCATTGCTACCTCATCAGTCATTGCAGCAGTCTTCGTCACCACCCCACCAGTTATCACAGCTGTTTCACTCACCACCTCCTCTGTCATTGCATTGCACTCCATCGCCACCCCCAGAGCTAATGTATCGCACCCCATTGCCATTGCCTGAGCCATCACATTGCACCCCATTTAGGGAGTTATTTACAGGTGTTAGGCTTAGGTTAGCTTCCTTTACAGCTGTTAGGCCATTAGATTGGCTTTGAACTTGTTTTTGGGCTCATTTGGAAGGGGTCTGGATTTGGGTGGGGGGGAAACCCAAGGCTGAAAAACGCATCCCAATACTGTATGTGTTAAATCTACCTCGATATATGATACCCTGTCTAGCGATGGGTTTTTACCTAACCAATTGCATCATTAAACCGGGGTATACCTGTATAGCATTGGGATTGCTTAAAGCAACCTGCTGTAGCCCAGAACATCACCAGACATTAGAATCTGCTTGTTTAATGTGTATTTTGAGTTGATTAGCTTAGTTAAATCATCCCAAACTATGGTACATCTTTAACTATGTATTTTGCAATGGTTTAGTTGTCAGTAAATGAAAACATCAAAGTCAAAACCACGAAAAGTAAGGGATAACTGTACTGTAATTACTTTTTTTCCTCTTTTCAGTTAGGTTTTTGTTTTAACTATGGCAGTTTGATAATTGCTTCTCTTTGGAGCATATTCATATTTACATGCTCTCCATTTTTACCATAATCACGTATTTGGTCATCATTTGTAATTACTGTACTGGTTTTGACTTGGGATCCATATTAACCATGGCAGTTCTCAGGTTCTGCAACATTTAACAAAGAACCAATTTTACAACAAACAACACCATAAATGTGTAGCACAGTACAACAGTACAGTATATAATTTTCCATGGTCACACTTTTTCATTTCACTGTAATATTCACCAATTTGTTTGAGTTTTTTTTTTTTTTTTTTTTTTTTTATCTGTATGAAGAAATGTTATCAGTCATTACTATACACAAAGTATGGATAAGAGGGTGTGTAAATAGGGGCCATAATAATTTTTTTTTTAATTATTATTTTTTTTTTAGGAACTTTTCTGCATCAACACGTCACTCACTCCTGACCCAGCAGACATCTGCCACCTCTGCCAACTCAGGATACCCAAATTCAAGTTCTCCACACAGCCTACAGGGTTTGTCATATATTTCTCTCTCTCTCTCTCTCTCTCTCTCTCTCTTTCTCTTTCTCTCTCTCTCTTTCTCTCTCTTTCTCTCTCTCTCTCTCTCTCTCTCTCTCTTTGTGTGTGTACAGTATGTGTGTAGTGGCTGTCACTTACCTCATTGTTACATTGTAATATATGCAGGGATTCTGCATGTATTGTTCCTTGCTCATCTGTCCTGTAGCTTTGAGGATCCTTCTGTCTACCACTAACTTCTTCACTACTGTGATGTCATGTAATTTTATTCTTGCTACTGACATATTCTCATTTAAGGTAAGACAGCCAGCTAGCAGTGGAGAGGTTAGTGAAGATCAGGGGTGCAGTGCTGTAGGAGTTCACAAAAGTGCCACTCCACCATTTCTGGTGTGACTATTTATCTTGAGAGATGTTTCTGTTATTGGAAATTGAAAAGTACAGCTAATTCTTGCGGTTCATATTGATACAATATTTTGTATACAGCAAACCCTTGATGCTCGTGGGAGTCTCTGTTCCAGAACTCCCACGAGAATGGAAAATCTGCAGGCATCAAATTAGTTGCCCCTCCCACACTGAAAATATGCCTACACGATAAAGAAAACAGTTTCTGATACACTAATGATAATGATAAATGATTATGCATGAACATAATGCAAAATACAGTAAACTGTACAATAAAAGGTTTTAAAAATACCATTTGGTGATAGATGGTGGTGACCATCCACTCACTTGACTCAGTGCTGCCTACTTCTTCCTTAGCCTTTATCATTCTTTTTCTGTTCCTGCCCTCCTCTCTTCCTATTTCTCCCATCTTTCCTGTCACTTCCTATTACTCTTCTTTCCTTTATAGGTGGCTTTACATTGAGTGACAAGCCAAATTGTTTCCTGTAAGCCAAGAAACCATTTACAACGCTGGGTGGTAACCTTATAACCAGACCATACGTGCTCCCTACGTCTCAGCAAGTGGGTTGGTGGAGGGTCAGTGCCCCTCCCCGTAAAACAATTAACTCAAAGTCAAATGGCCACCCCTTATGGGATTATGGCATCTGGCAATAGATAGATATAGACAGAAAAATACCATACAATACAGTAATGTCAGTATGTTCTCATCAATTCTCATCACTGTACAATACATTCTCCTTAGTTCACCTTTCTGTAGGAAAATTAATTATTGAAAATGTAGTTAAGTATGATGAGTTATGATCGATGTGTGGTGTTCATTGTGCTTCATCTGCATCCCCATTGGCACCAGGGGAGTCATTACCTTCATTTGTCTTTTGGTCTTCTTTTGTGCATTTCCACTTTTTCGTTGGTTATCCAACTTGTGTTTTAGGGCCATATTGACAGCAAATTGAAGAAAAGTTGATGAGAGTGGGGGCACAGCGCACAAACACAACCAAACTTTGGGCAGAAGCTGACTCATGACTGAGCGATGCTTTGCCATCTGGTGGCCACCAAGTACATATGCATTTGCCATTCAAACCGCATTTTTTCATTTTATTTTGCTGTTCATCATTATGTATCACCAGAGTGAAAAATCTGTGAGTAATCAAATCCACAAGTCTCAAGGGTTTACTGTATATATATATATATATATATATATATATATATATACAGTATATACATGCGGGAAAGTCAAAAATTATCCGCACTCCTGTTTCTGTAATTTATTAAGACAAAAGCAGGGGTTGAACAATTACATCATTTTTCTACATAGTCTCCTTGCTTTTTGATGCACTTTTTCCTGTGGTCCACAAGCTTGCTTATTCCATCGGAGAAGAAGGTTTTCAGCTGGTCGCGCAACCATTTATGCACCACTTCCTGCACTTCTTTGCTCGTTGCAAATCGACAACCTCATAAAGCATCTTTAAGCGGTCCAAAGAGGTGATAGTCGGAAGGGGTGAGGTCTGGACTGTATGTAGGGTGTTTTAGCACCTCGAAACCCAATTTTTCAATGGTTTCAATGGTGTGGGCGTCCGTATGTGGGCGTGCATTGTCATGCAACAACAACACTTGCTTTGACAATAGGTCTCGGCTTTTGGTGCGAATTGCTGGTTTCAGTTTGTTGGCCAGCATTTTAATGTAGCCTACACTGGTGATTGTAGACCCCTTTTCCAGGTAATGTTCCTGTATAGGCCCTTTTGAGTCCCCAAAAACGGTTAGCATCACTTTTCCTGCGGAAGGTTGAGTCTTGAATTTCTTCATCGCTGGCAATCCCGAGTCCACTCCATACTCTGCCTTTTGGATTCTGGCTTAAAGTGATGGACCCAGGTCTCATCTCCTATGACTATTCTCTCCAAAAAGGCTTCTCATCGTTGTAGCGGTCGAGTAAGCGTTGACAGATCTCCACATAATTGCACGTATGCGCTTCAGTAAGCTCTCTTGGCACCCATCTCGCACAGACTTTATGGAAGCGAAGCTTGTCGTGGATGATTTCGTATGCAGAACCATGACTAATGTGCAGAGAACATGCCACCTCATCGATGGTCACTCGTCGGTTTGCCAGAATCATCTCTCGTGCTTGTTGAATCTTCATGTCAGTGGTGGAGGTTGATGGGCGTCCTGCTCCCTCTACGTGCTTCATGCTTGTCCGGCCATTTTTGAACTTCTCGATCCATTCATGCACACTTCTACATGATAGAGCGCTGTCCCCGTATTGCACTGAAAGCCTGCGATGAATTTCAGCCCCTGACACACTTTCAGACCAGAGGAATTGAATCACTGATCTCTGTTCTTCCTTGGTGCACACTGCCAGTGAAGCGGCCATGTTTACTCTGTAACACAAAAAAGAAAAATGGAGCAATTAACATCAAACCTCGGTTACGTAACCACAAGAGTACCACCTTTTAGCACGTGAGCGCTGAAGGCTGTGCAGCCAGCCTAAAGGAACTTATGGCGAGAGTGCGGAAAATTTTTGACTTTCCGTCGTATATGTATATACAGTATATATATATATATATATATATATATATATATATATATATATATTTATTTATTGGTAGGTGGGGGCGCTTGCCATCCACTCACTCGATGTAGTGCTGCTGTTGGGTGTCTGCCCTTTCCTCTCCATCCTTCTTTCCTTCCAACCTCTTCTCTCTTTCTTTCCTTGTCCTTCTGCCTTCTGGTAACTTTACACTCCCTCTTCTGTCTTTCTTTCCTTCATTCTTTCCTCTTCCTTCTGCCTGTGGGTGACTGTACACTGAGTGACATGCCGAATGGTTTCCTGTACACCAGGAAACCATTTACTGTGCTGGGTGGTAACCATATCACTAAATTTTGGCGCCTGGTAATTTAGTGGGTAATTATTGCGCTCCAATCGGATTGAGCCGGTGAAGGTTTATATCCAAGGGTTGGTTGGGGTTAATTGCTCATGTAATGCCACTTAGGGATGAGTGAGGCTGATCACTCTCATCTTAAATGTCGGGACCAACTGCCTAGCCCCGGGCACGTATGCTCCTTGTCACGGGGTTTTTAAATAAATGCATTTATTAAATGATAATGTTCAATATTATTGAAGAGCAGGGACAATGAATTGTCTTGCTAAATCAAGCAATGATTACTTTATATCGGCTTGCTTCGCCGATTCTCTCAGAACGAGAATTTATAAACTTTCTCAACAGTACACAGCAGAGACCAATTACTCACAATTGCTGTTTATTAGTACTGTTAGCCTCTGGAGAAAGTTACTTCACCCCTGACAATAAATAACTAATACTATTAATGACATCAGGTTCTTGCTGATGTGTTAACTCCTAGAAGGCACAATGGATTTTAAGCTTAATACAACAAGACTGGCCTAAGTACCAGTTATGAATGGCAAAGCGTTTATGCAAGCTAGGAGCTATAAGTGAAATAAGCTTAATTATGGAGAAATGAAACACGAGTTTACATTACATTAAGCTCAAAGAAAAAGAACTATTAAATTTATTGATTACCAAGGAATAAATTTAACGTTACATTTCAAAATGAATTCAAATAAAGAGATCGCACTCACTCACTCACTCAAAAGCTAAATTCTTACACCTAGGAAAACAACATGCAGTGCAGCCGGCCAGCATGTGAGGAAACAGCACACTTAACTAAACTCTTAAGTCTAGGAAAACAAAAAGAAAATACTGGTCAATGTAGCATATCACCAAGGAAGGGTGGGAGCCTGGAGAACTGTAGTCTAGTGGAGTCTGGGTGCTAAATGACCTCTCTCACTCTCACTATTGGAGCACAGAACCTCACTCCGTCGCGACAGACAAAAGACTGAATTCAAATACGATGCGTGTGGTAGGATATTGTATATACATGCACAGGCCGACCGGAAGAAGGCGTGGCCAACGGTCGAGGCAAGCAGGGGCGAACAATAAAGAAAATAATATCGCTCAGTAGAGCACTTAATGACGTGCATTAGAACGGTCACTTTTGAAACAGTGACGAATGTTTTGAAAAAAGTATACCACCGAAATGAAGAGAGAAACGGTGAACTGAACGATACACAGTGAGTTTTCCACTAATAGTTTGTGGTTTCTCACAAAAGGAAAATGTCGCGAATTTGATTCGTGACATTACGCCCCTACAAAATGAAATTTTTTCCTTATGGGAAAAAATTTGTGGATATATATACAGTAAGGTCCCGGGTTACGTCAGAGTTCCGTTCCTGAGACATGACGTAAGCCAATTTTGAACGTAACTCGAGTTTTATACAGTACGTCGTATGATTATGCTTACCGCAATGCATCTTACAGATTTTTCAACCATACATTGCATACTATACATGTAATAATCTTATAACAGGTATGTATAAGAAACATAGTCTTTTGAACTGATGATATTTATTGAATAAAATATAAGTTGTACTAGCTAAGAGTCTTCGTCACAGTACCGCACTCGCTGCGGTAACAGCACTTCTCATCGTCATGGCAGCAGAGTTACGCCACCACTGCCTCACCCACAACTGAGTCTGGCTGCCGCTCCCTCACTCTCCCGTCCTTACACACGTGCACACTGCCAACACACATTTTATTCCTATATTCAAGCACTTTTCATACTTCATCATACAATAAAGTTTACTGTAAATTACTGCCGTAAAATATGAAATAACATCATTACCAGCACGATAATGTAAGCATTTCTAACATCAAGTTTGATGGCTTTTTTTTTTTTTTTTTCTCACTCGGACAGCAAAATTATTTCAGTGATAAAATGACCGATTACTGTATGGTACTGTAATAAAAGATGCATACTATGTGTCACTACATACCTTCTGACATCAACTTGACTCGTTACTGGGGTTGCGATGTGGAAGGCACTGCATCAGGGGAGTCAGGGACCGGAGCAGGGGAGTCCAGGGCTGAAGCAGGGGAGTCCGGGGCTGAAGCAGGGGAGTCAGGGGCTGAAGATAGGGAGTCAGGGGTTGACGATGAGGATGAGGTAGCAACTGGTGGTGAAGTTGTGGCTCGGTGTTCAGTTCGCTTGAAAAACTGGAGAATTGAAGACTGCTTGGCGGCATATTTCTTTTCGTCATAGATTTGACGATAACAGGACACTGCATCCTCAATTCCCCTGTACACTTTGGCAAACCTCTCTGCATTTGGGTCCTGATCTTCAAATGCAGCCATTGCTTTTTCTAGGAAGTCGAAAGCATTTGCCATTTCCTTAATCTTAAACTGTCTTAGCGGTTCTGCCTCATCACTTTTTTCATCATTTTCCATTTGCTTTCCTAGGTATAGCAAGTCTTCATTACTCAGCTCTTGATCATGTGAATCAACAAGTTCATGTACATCACTCTCGTCTATGTCCAGATTTAAATCGTTTCCAATTTTCACACAGTTGCGCTTGACTTCGTTTATACTGTCTTCATCAAATCCTTTAAAGTCATTTACGAGGTTAGGGCACACTTTTTCCACACTCCGTGCATATTTGTCTCAGTCACTTCAGCCCAACATTCTCCAATATTTTTAACTGCCTTATAGATGTTGAAATCTTTCCAGAATTCTTTGAGTGTTACTTTACCATTTTCTGTTGCTCGTATTGCCTGTCTGAATGTTTTTCTCAGGTAGTAAGCCTTGAAAGCTCTTATTACACCTTGGTCCATGGGTTGTAGGATTGATGTTGTGTTTGGTGGCATAAACACAACTTTTACATTAGGGTGCAACTCTGTCAGGCTCGAAGGATGACCAGGAGCATTATCAATAATGAGAAGAGCTTTGAATGGCAGATTCTTCATAGCACAATACCGTTCAACCTCTGGCACGAAACACTTTGAAAACCAGTCAATGAAAATTGCACTAGTCACCCAAGCCTTTAAATTACTTTTCCAATGAACTGGTAGGCTAGCTTTAAGGATCCCCTTAAGAGCTCTTGGATTTTCGGAGTGGTACACGAGTAGCGGTTTGAGCTTGAAATCGCCTGCACAGTTTCCCCCAAAAGTAGCGTTAGGCGCTCTTTGGATGCTTTGTGACCTGGCATGGTTTTTTCTTCTTTAGCAATATAGGTTCTGTTAGGCATTCGTTTCCAGTTTAGTCCCGTTTCATCAACATTAAATATAAGTTCTGGAATGTAGCCTTCCTTCTCAATCAACTCCTCCAACTCTTTAACGAATGTTTTTGCTGCATCGTCATCTGCACTGGCTGCTTCTCCGAAAATTCTTTTGCTGGTTAGGTTTGCTCGAGCCCTGAAACGAGTAAACCAACCTTTTGATGCCACAAATGTCTCGTTGGTCTCACTTTCCTCACTTTTTTCTTTCTTAAGGTCTTGGTAGAGTGTGCGTGCTTTTTCACAGATTAACTGTTCACTCAGAGGCATGCACCGTTGATTATTGTCCTCAATCCACAGCATTAGCATCCGTTCCATCTCAATCAACAGTCCCGATCTTTGCTTGGTAATCACAGTTGATTGCATGGGAGTTGCACCTTTAACGTGAGTCAAGATACGTTCCTTGTCTTTGAGGATGGTAGCTACGGTAGTACGGCTCATCCCAAGCGCACGCCCGATTGCTGATGCCTTTTCTCCTTTCTCATTACGCTTAATAATATCGACTTTTTCACGTAATGTGATGGTCTTGCGTTTCTTGGAGTCGTTATGGTCACCAGGAAGCTGTCTCTTAGGCATCTTGGAATCAGGATGGCGAAAAACACAAGAAAATGACGGTATCACTGTATCAGGCGGTGGTAGCAGTGAGACTGAGAGCGATTGTTGGTAGTCAAGAGTGAGGCGGGAAAACGCCAGAGACATCTCGCGGTACTTAGCAACACTTCAAAACCCACTCTTTACGTATTTTTTCTTTATTTTCTTATATTTTAAAATTTCCACTCACGGACCGACTGTCGTAACCTTGAATTGACGTAAGTCGATACTGACGTAACCCGGGACCTTACTGTATATATATATATATATATATATATATATATATATATATATATATATATGTACACATCCTAACTCATTCACACAAGATTCACACTGTGGTGTGTGTGCTATCCTGCTACAGGGGAAAATCACCATCGCCAATGAGCGTAAAAACCTCGTATTTACGTTAATAGAGGCAAGCTTGAGGGAAAAAACTCCGTGACGACGGTGAAAATCCTGTACTCAGATCAAACTGAGCGAAAGTTCGCTACATTTACACTGACAACTAATTGTTGTGTAGCGTGGTGTATGTGATACACGGTGTAGGTGTGACAGTTGTAGTGTAACTGTACCTATGTGTAAAATTATGTAATACAAATTTATAGTAAATATTAATAATATGGCGATGATGAAGGCAGAGGAGAAGAGGCGGCAGCGTGCGGCAGACCATCAGCTGGCCCGCACAGCAAAACTGCTACACCCATCGCTGTGCCTGCAAAATCAGTCAAGGTGGAGCATCAAAAGTGTCAATGAGACAAAAATTCTTATTACATTACAATTACTCTCTCTGCCTAGCAATCAGTACGTGCCACGAAAGGTACGCTTTAGCTGAAAAATACAAGTGACAGCCTAAGCTTCGTACATTCGAGGTCGCCATTAATTTATTAGGTACATTATTAACCAGGAAACGTAGTCGTAAGGGTTCTTAACGGGAGAGCTCTAACCTGGCATGCACCTCGCTCAACATGCGGCGCACCCGGCCAGCATGTGAGGGTACAGCACCTTAACAACATCCCATCACCCAGTTTAAGGGGAGCTCTAACCTGGCGTCCACCTCGCTCAACATGCAGCGCAGCCGGCCAGCATGTGAGGGAACAGCACCTTAACTAACTCTACGTTTACGATTAACCCGCGCCGTCCCGGCGACGTGAATTAATGCGGCAACATTGCAAGGTCCCTAATTTGCACAATTTTCAATTTTCGCGAGTGATTTTTGGCACGTATACACGGGACACCTTCCTCTATTCCTCTACAAGATGCCAAGCAAGAACAATGTCTTACACCGCATAACCCCCCCCCCCCCAGGTTCTGATCACCTCCCAATCATCATCACTACCAAAACCAGAATCACCCCAGCTGGCCACAAACACACATACACTAATTATAAGAGAGCCAACTGGGAGGCCTTTGTAACTGAAACAGAACAACACTTCAAAACACTAAACAGTACACCCATCACAGACATCAACACCGCTGTGAACACTTTCAATACAATCATACAAAATGCAGACAAAAGACACATCCCTAGAGGCAACAGAAAAAAACACAACCCCAACTTTACACTAAAAATTCAAGGCCTCATCAGACAACGGGACACACTGCGACACTCCCCAACACCCCATACAACAAATACAAGAACTCAACACTCAGATAAACAATAAAATATCAGAGCAGCAAACACTAAACCGGAAAAATTACCTCCAAACACTTGACCACAAAAAAAACATCAGTAAACTTTACAAAACACTAAACAGCAACACACTTTCCAACAGCAACACCACACAATCACACGCTGCCATCACAACAACAGACACCATACCCTCAAACAAACAACAAGCAAACACTCTCATCAATCACTTTTCACAAGTCAGCCATCTAAACCCCCATCCCGAAGACCGACGTATCATCCGACGTAAGAGTCAGTTCCCCACAGACCCAGACTACGCACCTTTCACTTACAACCAGACGAAGCACATCGTTAACAACCTCAAGCACTCATCTGCCTGTGGACCAGACAACATAAGCAACATTCACCTTAAACACCTAGGACCACAAGGCATACAAGCACTCACCAACATATCAAACTACAGCTACTCACACAACATAATACCCAACATCTGGAAGCATGGCAATATCATCACTATCCCTAAACCCAACAAAGACCCCACGTTATCCTCCTCACATCGCCCCATCACACTCCTCTGCACCCTCCAAAGTCACTGAACGACTGGTACTACAACTAGTCACACCTCACATTCCCCTAGCCTAGTCACAACATGGCTTTACGCCACTACACTCCACAAACACTCTTCTTACAAACCTTACACAGAGTTTTCGATGGCATGAATTCAGCAAGGCCGCCACACAGAATGCTCCTAGTCACACTAGACATTAGCAAAGATTTTGATGCCATCCCCCGCCACAACCTCACAAACAAAATACTCAACACAAACATGCACAATAACACAAAAAGATGGCTGGCAAACTACTTAGCAGGCAGATGTGCACACGTAACATTTGCCAGTCAGTCTTCTAACATCAGAAACTTCACAAATAGCATCCCCCAAGGATCTGTTTTGTCCCCTACACTCTTTAACCTATACATGCACGACGTACCCACACCCCACACACCACAGATACACATAGCTTCCTATGCAGATGATATAACACTTACATGTACGCACCAAAACGCAAACACAGCTGCACACATCATTCAACCTTACCTCAACACACTACACGAATGGTTCACCACAAACAGGCTCAAAATAGCCCCAGCCAAATGTACAGTACAGTGACTCTTCTCACAAACTGGACAGCAGAACACAGTCACATCCCACTCCTCACCATAAACAACACCCCCCTACCACACACACTTCACACAAAATCCTTGGTGTAACATACTGTACATCAATGTCATTTAAACAACAAATCACAAACATTAAAAATAAAATAACACCAAGACTCAATGCTTTGAGGTCACTTGCCCATACAACATTCGGACACAACAAAGAAACCACCACCACAGTTCGTATACAAACAATACATACGTTCAGTGATGAATTATGCAAGCCCTGCCTGGGCTTCTAACCTCACCAAAACACACTACAACACTCTACAGACCATACAGAACAAGGCCCTAAAAATAATCACAGGCTGCACAGCTACTACACCCACAGACCACCTACATCAAGAACCAAAGTCCTCAAAGTCAAGTATCACCTAGACATGAGAGGCACCCAGTTTCTTGCTGCAGCCTCCACAAACCCACAACATCCACTACAGTACATGGCAGCACATCCACCCACACCAAGGAACATCAAAACAACACCCAGCACACGATACCATCCACAAATACTGTCATCTCTTCCCCCTCGCCCACCTCAGACCAGCTTCCAGAAGCATATCCACACTCACATCACTCGTCACTCCATTCAGTCACTTAAAGACAACACACAGCTGCTTGCACGGCCTCCTGACATCCACCCTTCTGAATCCTATCTCCCTCGTGACGACAGGGTCCACCTGGCCAGGGTGAGATGTGGGCACCATCCAGCCCTCTCAACTCGCCCCGTCCCGGAGACGTGAATTCATGTCTTCACATGATGTGCACTCATATCCCGGAGATGTAAATTAACGCGGCAACATTGCAAGGTCCCTAATTTGCACAATTTTCAATTTTCGTGAGTGATTTTTGGCACATATACACGGGACACCTTCCTCTATTCCTCTACAAGATGCCAAGCAGGAACAATGCCTTACACCGCATAACCCCCCCCCCCCCACGCCATTGTCTCGGCAATTCACCTGTTACCAGTTACCTGGCCAATAAAGACATTCAGGGCCAGAGTGATTCCCCAATTGATGACAATGTGGAGGACAATGTTTACATAGCATTAGAGGAAGAAACAGTCAGAAATGATGATCAGGTAATGTGGGAAATTAAAGGTCATGAATGGTGATGAGTTAGTGAATGAAACAATGCCTATAATGCGTATATTACTGTGTGAAAACCAATATACTCTTGTACTACATATAAATTCATACCAAGTAAATAAATACTGTTACCCTCCCATAGAACTCATTTTCTTTGGTGCCAGGCTGTTAGAAAACCCAATCAGGTAAGGAAGAACTCGCACCTAAATCCGGTATTTTAAACCTCAGGTGAGCGATTTCTTTATGAATTATCGATGTTTCTCACCAAAAAGCGGATGTTTGAGCCAAAAAAAAAAAAAGGTCCAAAAACGTCGGGATGGGGCGGGTTAATGACAGGAAGCTGAGAATCGCTACGCAATCTCGGGCAGGTCACGTTTTAACACCCACCGTGGGTGTGAACACTCGTGTGGATATTGTGTGACGTTCCACAAGGTAATTCATACACAGCCTTGGACTGTCTCTGCAGGATTCTCAAACTTCCCCCTTAACTTATGGTATACATGTATGTACAGGCCCTGGACATACTGTGTCCTGTGGGGCCAACGGGCAAGACGTTCACAATTACTGGTACACTTTTAACTGGGAACCAGGCTGGTCCTTGGATTACTCAAATCTCTGAGGACACCTATCTTACGGAACCCAGCATACAACAGTTGCCCGTGTTAGTCAGCAGTTAGCAGGCGAGACATCAGGTCTGCACCTACGTTATCACTTCCCTTGATGTATCTCACAACAAGGTTAAACTGCTGTAAATACAGTGTCCAGCGTGTCAACCTTGCATTTTCCGTCTTGGTCGTGGTAAGACTAGTGAGTGGCATATGATCAGTTTCCAGAGTGAATGGTGCCCCAAACAAATAGTAATAATATTTTTTAACATCATCAACCACAGCCAAGAGTTCCTTCTCAACAGTACTGTAATTCCTCTCGGCGGGTTTTAACCTATGGCTGTGGTATGCCACTGGAAAGATTCCACCTTCCGATTCCCGCATCAATACAGCACCTACTCCATCTTGTGAAGCATCAGTGCGCAATATGAAAGGTTTATTGGAATCAGGCAACTTCAAGATAGGCTCCTTGCATAGCATATTCTTGAGGGTGGCAAAAGATCTCTCTTGCGCTTCTCCCCATCCGATGGTGTTTGGAGCATGTTTCCATAGCGTCTCGTACAACGGCTGAGCAATGAGGGCAAAGTTGGGGACAAAACTTCTATAATACCCCACTAGGCCAAGGAATGCCCTAACCTGTTTCTTGGTCACGGGTCTTGGGGCGTCCTTAACCTTTCTGATCTTATCACCCTGACACCTGCAGTGATTGTTGCCAACGATATGTCCGAGGAACTCCACCTTACCGTGCGCAGTTTTACACTTGGTAGGCTTCACAGTCATGTTGAAACTCTGGAGTCTACTGAAAACGACTTCCAAGAGTCTGAGGTGCTCCTCCAACATGGCAGAATGAATGAAAACATCGTCAACGAACATTTCTACTCCTACGATACCATGTAGCACTTGTCTCATGGCACGATTAAATACTGCTGGGGAATTGGTAAGTCCAAACGGTAGGACTTTCTACTGGTACAACCCCCTAGGAGTAGCAAAGGCAGTGAACTGACAACTCTCAGGATGAAGGGGAATCTGGAAGAATCCCTTTGCTATATCAAGCTTCGTGAAATATCGTGACCCTGCCAGCTTAGAGAAGATGGCAATATTGGTCACCCATTGGCTCAGCATCCACTTTGGTGATTGCATTTAGCCTCCTGTAATCGCCACAAATCCTGACTCCACTATCTTTCTTGTGAACTACTACCATCAGACTACAGTAAGGAGATGAGGACTTTTTGATAATGCCCGCAGTCTCCATGTTGGCAATTTCCTTGTCTGCTGCGTCCTGTAGTCGCATGGGAATCAGATATGGTTAACCTTTATGGGAGCATTGCTGGTCAACTCAGTTTTATGACACGCAACCTTTGCAAGTTTAGGTTGGTCTGAGAAGACATCAGCATACTGACAGAGACCTTAAGGCATTTTGGTCTCCTACTGCTAAGTCAGGGTTAAGTAGGACATCTCCGACAGTCTCCTCCTGGTGAGACTGAACGGTTAAGGGCTCGTCATCATGGTCATCAGCTGTGATCACCGCAGCTGCCCTGGTTTCTTCCAGTGGCTGGTCACTATCATCAGCTACTCGTAGGCCAGTCTCCTCAGGGCCTGACTCTTGATAAGCCTTCAACATGTTAACGTGGAGCCTCTTACGAAGATTCCCCATCTGTATTACATAGTTGAGGTCTGAGATGCGCTCAGCTATGTCATATGGACCCCTCCACTGTGCTAACAACTTGTTCTGGGCAGTGGGGAGTAATACCAAGCATTTATCGCCTGGACTAAACTTCCGAAGCTTTGCCTTCTTATCGTAATAAGCCTTTTGATCTTCACGTGCCTTGATCAGTTCTTCCTTAGCTAACTCGCACGTCGACTGGAGGCGGTCAGCCAAATCAAGGACGTAGGTGTAGGTGGTCTTGACTTCAGGGTCGGGTTCTTCATCGTCCCATAACTCACGAAGGACTTGAAGTGGGCCCCGGACCGACCTTCCATACACCAGTTCAAAGGGTGAGAATTTCAATGAATGCTGTGGGGCTTCTCGATAAGCAAATAGAAGAGGAGCAATGAATCGCAGCCATTCCTTTGGCTGTTCGGCGGTCATGCGCCTCAACATCTTCTTGAAGTCCCATTGAACCTCTCACACAACCCGTTACACATGGGATGATACGGCATAGTCCGTAAGCCTCGGATGGACAGCAACCTGAACACTTCATTCATCATTGCTGAAGTGAACTGCGAACCCCGGTCGCTTAAGACCTCCTTCGGGATACCAGCACGACAGAACACTTCAATTAATGCCTCAGCAACAGTGACGGCCTCTATATTCTTAAGGGCCACGGCTTCAGGCCACCGTGTGCTGAAATCAACAATAGTGAGGATATACTTTGATCCATCACTAGCCCTAGGGGAGATTGGCCCAACTATGTCAACTGCTACTCTCTTGAACGGTTCAGAGATTATGGGCGTTGGTTTCAATGGCGCAGGATGGACACGTCCCCGGTCAGTGGTAAGCTGACATACATCACAGGAACGTACGAGCCTAGTTATTTCCCATCCCATTCCTGGCCAGAAAAAGTCAGCATGGATGTGGTCAGAAGTCTTCTTTTGACCCGTGTGACCTCCCGTCGCTGAACAATGACCTAATTCAAACACTGCTCGGCAATACTTTGCAGGAACGACAAACTGCAGTCGAACCTCACCCTGGGGTGTCTGTGACTCATGGTACAGCCGTCCTTGCTTACGAAGGAACCTGGCTTGTCCTCCCCATGAATACTTAATCACTTTACCCTCCAGCTTCTTACGCACTGAGGCAAGTGTTGAGTCAGTCTGTTGCTCTTGGACAACATCTTGACTACGAATCAGATCTTGCGGTGTTGCGACGGTCAACGGAGTGACGTGATTTGGAGCCTTGGCCATGGCTCGTGTTACCGCAGCAGCCGAAGTCTGAGTAGCAACATCTACGGCGCAACTATTTTTGATGCCAGGTATGTTGCCTATGATGAGGTCAAATAAAGGTTCTGGCATGACAACTGCAGCTGTCAGGCCAGTGAAAAATGGAGACGCCACCTGGATACGTGCCTCAGGGAACAATCTCACTGATCCGTCAATAAGTCTAACCTGGATCTGTCGACCTGTATACTCATCAGGCCGAACTAAACTCTGCTTAACAGAGCAACCTGAGGAACCATTATCCCTCAGAACATTTACAGAAACACCTCCCACAAACCCTGGCTGAACAAGAAAGGCAGTGTTGCTGGTGGAAGGGTCTGAGGAGGTAGCAGCCAGTCATTCATGAGATTGTGGAACAACTGATGCAGCAAATGTGGCGCCCTGAGAACTAGGTGTCTGAGGAGTCGTACTCACCATCTGAGGAGGTGGAGCATTGACCACCTGTGGAGGAGAGTTCATGATCAGAGGGGGACTCGTGAACTGTTGGGAAATACCTGTACTGGTAGAGATGGCACCACCGTTTGCTTGTCGTGGAATGAAAGCTGCATTTGCCTCCTGCCTCCAGTACATTGATTGACCTGACTGAGGGTTACGTGGCTTGTCCTTGTATTGCTGCTGCTGCTTGGGGAACTGCTGCTGGTTGGGGTGCTTGTTATACCGCTTCCAAGCAGGCTGCTGTGTATTTTGCCCCTGGTCCTTCTGCTGTTTGCTTGAACCTTGGCCATTACTCTGAGAACGGCCTTGGTGCGGGGATTCAGTCTGAGACTGCTTCCCAGACTTGGCAGTATCTTTTCTGCTGTTCCAGGTGTTTTGCTTACGAGTTTGGTACCCGTATGCAGTGAAATATGCATCAGCCTTTTCCACCATTTGGCTGGTATCTTTCACCTGGCAGATCTTAAGCTGTGCTATGAGCTCAGCAGGCCACGACCTCTCTAGCTGTGTACGCAGCATAAGGTCAATTATCCCCTCTAGCGTGTTAGGGGTCTGATCTTTTTCCATCCACACATTTAAGTAAGCAGTGAGATGGTCGAGGAACTGAACAGCTGTCTCCTTGTCTTGGAGATGAGCTCGCATGAACTGAACTTTGGCGTCGTCTACTGTGAGACCACACGCCTTAATGAGTGCAGCTTTCATCATCTCATATGTGAGATTGTCTCCACGAATTCTGTGGAGAATATTGAGGGCAGGGCCCTCAAATAAACTTAGAAATTGGAGCCGCTTAGCTGCCTCATCCAGTTGATACATGTCTGCCATGTCCTCAAAACGAGCTATGTACGGCTCGAGTCGCTCGCCTTCCTTGTATGAAGGAAGCTTGATGTGTGGGGTCGCCATTACATGTGCAGGGAAAACGCTTGTGGAGCTTGGACCAACTGCACCAGATGTGTCTGAAGCCAAGGAATCTCGCTTGAGCTTCGCACTTCAAGTTCATGTTTTTCGCGTGCTTCTCGCTCGGCACGTTCGTGTTCTCGTTCTCTGTCTCGTTGTTCTCGCACATGTTCTAACTCGAGTTCGCGTTGTTTTTGTTCGTGTTCGCGCTGTATCTTACGCTTTTCACGGGCATCATTCTCTCACTGCTGCTCCTGATTATGCTGTGAGAGTATGTACTCTTTAATTTCCTGGGGCTCGGTAAGCCCCATGTCTTTGGCTTCCTGTAAAAATACAGTGGTAGCCATGACGCTAATGTACTAAGCCGAAACTGAGTACTGACTGCTGCTTCGCAAACGAATACTAATAAACACAAGTAAAGAATACAGACACAAGCTAGTGGTGACCAGTCTTATCTAGTTAACTGGAAAAGAATAAAGCAAAAATGCAAATGACTGGGAAGACTCAATAATTTACGCAATGGGTACGGCGACTTCCCAGGAGTGAATAAAATCGTCTGGCGTTACAAAAATAAAGTACTAAATAGTTAAATACTCTATGGATTAATAAAGCAGAAATTCACTTGCTAAACTAACGATAAACACCAGTAAGCTTGTGCCTATAAACTATCTATCTATCTATCTATTGCCAGACGCCTCAATCCCGTTTGGGGTGGCCACAAACAAATCGCCTCCAAGTCGCCCTGTCCCCCGCCATTTCACTGCCCTGCTCCCAACTCACACCCCCCTCTCTCATATACCTCTCCACCCCATCCCTCCATCTTTAATGATAAATACCTAAATATGAATGAGTGAATATTATCTCGTGAATAGCTTTCGAGCTAGGAGTTAATATCCTGGAATGAGGTCACCAATTGTCACGGGGTTTTTAAATAAATGCAATTATTAAATGATAATGTTCAATAATATTGAAGAGCAGGGACAATGAATTGTCTTGCTAAATCAAGCAATGATTACTTTATATCGGCTCGCTTCGCCGATTCTCTCAGAACGAGAATTTATAAACTTTCTCAACAGTACACAGCAGAGACCAATTACTCACAATTGCTGTTTATTAGTACTGTTAGCCTCTGGAGAAAGTTACTTCACCCCTGACAATAAATAACTAATACTATTAATGACATCAGGTTCTTGCTGATGTGTTAACTCCTAGAAGGCACAATGGATTTTAAGCTTAATACAACAAGACTGGCCTAAGTACCAGTTATGAATGGCAAAGCGTTTATGCAAGCTAGGAGCTATAAGGGAAATAAGCTTAATTATGGAGAAATGGAACATGTGTTTACATTACATTAAGCTCTAAGAAGAAGAACTGTTTAATTTATTGATTACAAAGGAATAAATTTAACGTTACATTTCAAAATGAATTCAAATAAAGAGATCGCACTCATTCACTCATTCAAAAGCTAAATTCTTACACCTAGGAAAACAAAATGCAGCGCAGTCGGCCAGCATGTGAGGAAACAGCACACTTAACTAAACTCTTAAGTCTAGGAAAACGAAAAGAAAATACTGGTCAATGTAGCATATCACCAAGGAAGGGTGGGAGCCTGGAGAACTGTAGTCTAATGGAGTCTGGGTGCTAGATGACCTCTCTCACCCTCACTACTGGAGCACAGAACCTCACTCCATCGCGACAGACAAAAGACTGAATTCAAATACGATGCGTGTGGTAGGATATTGTATATACAGTAAACTCTCATTATACAATGCCTCATTGTACGATATTTCGCTTATACAATGTCAAAATTTTAGTACCCTATGCCCACTATACAATGGGAATGATTTGCAACAACGATGGATCATCCGCGGCTCAGTGAGCAGCGAGTGTGCAAACGCAACAAAAACGTCCTCACACTGTCGGCATTAGACCACACACACTTGTCCACCGGTCCAGCCTCATTAGCTAGCCCTGCCCAGCCAGCTAGCCCAGTCTTATCGATTGGTCCAGCCCCATCAGCCAGCCCCACCCAGACAGCTAGCCCAGTCTCATCCGCCAGTCCAGACTCATCAGCTAGCCCCGTGCAGCCAGCCAGCCCTGCCCAGTCAGCCAGTTCTGCCAGTGATGAGTGAGGGCTGTGAGGCCCTAGCTGTCCCTTAGCCTTGGAGGGGACATCAACAATCCTATTTACTTAAGTAATAGTAAGAACTACTGTATACTGTTATTTTCATGTTTTTCCCCTCTTTACTCATTATTAATGTGTTACTTTACATGTTTAAACATAAGGATATTTCATGTATGTGAGTGTTAAGGTGTGTGAATGTGCGAGTTTAGGCAGGTCTGGGAACGTATCCCTATTGACTACATGTTATAACGGGTTCACTCTACAGTGGATTGCTATACAATGGGGTTTTCAGGAACGGAACCCCATCGTATAATGAGGGTTTACTGTACATGCACAGGCCGACCGGAAGAAGGCGTGGCCAACGGTTGAGGCAGGCAGGGGCGAACGATGAAGAAACAATAATATCGCTCAGTAGAGCACTTAATGACGTGCATTAGAATGGTCACTTTTGAAACAGTGACGAATGTTTTGAAAAAAGTATACCACCGAAATGGAGAGAGAAACGGTTAACTGAACGATACACAGTGAGTTTTGCCCCATCAGGAGTGTCACGAATTTGATTCGTGACACTCCTGATGGGGCAATGTTGGATTGGATGATGGATGGAAGGAATATGTATACCGTATTTCGCGGCATGTAAGACGCAGCATTGTGAAAGACGCACCCTAATTCTGGCAGGGCAGTTCTGTGAAAAAAAAGTTTGCCCCAACCAACACTGCAGTAAGGTTTCTTGATAAGAGCCATTACCACATAGATACACACTCACCTTTCAGAATCTATTCATTACTGATCATCAGCCTTTGGTTTCTTTTTTTTATTTACAAAGAATGGTACAGAAAAAGAAAACCATGCCCCTTCTTGACAAAACGTGACTGATATGAGCCACTATCGTTTAGATACACACTCACCTTTCGGAATCTATTCAGTACTGCTCATCATCCTCTAGTTTCTTCTTTTATGTACAAAGAATGATACAGGAAAAGAGAAAACAAAACCCCGTCGTAACAAAACGTGACTTCAAACCACGAGGCCATCTCAACTTTGTTGATAAATATGTATCAGTAAACTGATATAAACACTGTTTTTAATATTTTATGAATTTAAAACCACAAATGAAGTCAGTAAACTCTATTCTTTCATTCACTGACAAAAACATAAAATACAATGAATGTTCACATCAGTCCATTTATCCTAAAAGAACCTCGTCATCTTCCACACGTTACGGAATTTCCTCACATTGCCTTGACTCAAGCACAATATCAGACTACTACCATCATTAATCATGCACTCTAACTAACCTGTAATTACCTCCACAAATGATATAAAAAGGTAGCACTTGTAAATACACAAATTACAATGTTTTACAACCAAAGTTCAATATAGCAAGGCTGCTTGGGAACAGGATAGACAGCTGTTTTTACTCTCTTCTCTCAGTATCACTCCTTCACTGTCAGCTATGTTTACCTTGCAGCATCAACAATTAAAAATGCACGCTTCACTGATCATAATTTACTATAAACATTCATTTCAAAACATACTGACTATGGTGAAAACATCCATTGTTACACCTTAGTAACACTGCTGCCTCCCAGTCGCTAGACAGCAGTCTCTACCCCTTCCTCTCAGTATCACTTCCTCACTGTCAGCGATGTTTCCCTTGCAGCATCAACAGTTAAAAATACGTTCTTCACTGATCACAATTTACTAAAAACAGACATTCATCTCAAAACATGTCGAGAATGGTGAAACTATCTCTTAGCAACACTGCTGCATCCCAAGCGCTAGACAACTGGCTCAACCCTCTTCTCCCAGTATCACTTCCTCACTGTCAGCTGTTTTCCTTGCAGCATCAACAATTAAAAATGCATATTTCTTTTACCAGAATTTGCCAAAAACAGACATCCATCTCAAAACATTCGAGTACTGTGAAAACATCCATTTTTGGTCTTAACACTGCTACCTCCTAGTCGCTATGGTACACACGCACACATGTACACACCACATGCAACATTCGCTCGCCTCTGAAACATTTACATCAGTCCGTTTTGGAGTACCCAGTGGCTTTATTATATGCCAAAAACATCGAAATGTATTTGGTTGTTCAATATAAATATCATCACTTAAGGACATGAAACATCTCAAACAATTTATTCATCCAAACATCGTCAGTGCAAGACTAAAGGTGTACAGCACCATTGATCCTAAATTTTCCATGGTTGCATCTGTCATGATCACCTAAAACCTATATTCACTTCATATTACTGACATGGTGAAAATTTCACTCGTCTTCAAATCCTGAGAATTCATCACTACTTCCCCCGAGTCCTGAAGCATCACTGGAAGTCATCACCACGGTCATCATCACTGTTTCACAGTCACTCTCATACAGTAAATGGTCCTCAGTACCATCCATTGAATTGCTTATACCACACTTCATACGACTTTAACTTGGCAATCGTTTTAACTGAGCACAGGCGATATTCAGACTTGGGGCATTTGATACAGCCCACATTAACCTCCTCAGTACATGTTTCCTGAACTGAATAAAATCATTTGGCGAGCATGAATAAACTACGCTATAAAATACATTGCTGGGCTGAAGGGATTATAATAAGCGGATTATCAGTTCCCTAGCCTGACTCTTCCGACTTCTACTTCCTTAACTACACCCACACCAAACTCTCACCTACACCTTAGGATTCTGATCATTTCAGCCGTAACGTCCAAATTGGCAAACGATTTTACAACCTAACCTAACCTAACCTAACAAATTTGGACGTTACGGCCAAAATGATCCCCATTGTCGATCATGAGAGCTTTGCTTAGGCAGCAGAGATGCAGAGAGTGAACGTTGTCAATCATTCTGATCTCTTCGTCTGCTAAGAATACAGCAGAAATGGCGGATGCTGATATGAATGCCCGTCAGGCACGCTATTTCAGATATTGTATCAGTTATGCTACTCAGTGAATTTTGTCCTATTTTCATAACAAAATACTGTAATTGGGTGTGCCCTGAGTTGCATAGACATTGCTGAAGTACTTCACTTGGCTGAAAAAGTGAAGCTGTAACTTCAGGCAGTACTGTTTAACGTTACAACTGTTTTTCCTGTTTTTCGCTATTGGTATAATAAGACTGTTCACTTCTATGATACTCTTGTCAGGCATGAAACAAAATGTCACTAAGAGAAGCCAACCATATGAGGGTGATTGAATTTCCATATGCGACAAAAATAAATTCTGATGACTTGTCAGGTTCGCTTGCCAGCATCTCTCCAGTATGACTGCTTTGCTAGTTAGTAAGTGGATGGCAAACAAAGTGGTTATGATTGCCTTTCAGAAGGTTAGCAGACAGTTCACCAGTGAGCACGTTAGCTTGCTAGAGTAGGGTGTACGCCAGACACTAAACTGCTAAGTTGCTAAACCGCTAAACCCCTTGACGGTATTGGCCAGTTGAGCTGAAAACAATCCCGTGAATGCTTTGTGTTCTTGAACTTGCATGTTTTAATATCTGCTGCATATATACACTCACAAAATGTCACAAAAGTAACTGACCTAATTAGGGTTACTGAATTTCCATACGTGACGAAAGTCTGTTTTGATGACTTGGCAGTTTCACTAGCCAGCATCTCTCCAGCATGATTGCTTTGCTAGTTAATGAATGGATGGCAAGCAAAGTGGTCATTATTGCCTTTCAGAAGGTTAGCAGACAGTTCACCAGTGAGCACATTAGCTTGCTAGAGTAGGGTATACGCTAGACACTAAACTGCTAAGTTATTAAACCGCTAAACCCCTTGACGGTATTGGCCAGTTGAGCTGAAAACAAACCGTGAATGCTTTGTGTTCTTGAACCCTCATGTTTTAATATCTGCTGCATATATACACTCACAAAAGTAACTGACCTAATTAGGGTTACTGAATTTCCATACGTGACGAAAGTCTGTTTTGATGACTTGGCAGTTTCACTAGCCAGCATCTCTCCAGTATGATTGCTTTGCTAGGTAGTGAATGGATGGCAAGCAAAGTGGTCATGATTGCCTTTCAGAAGGTTAGCAGATAGTTCACCAGTGATCATGTACGTTAGCTTGCTGGAATAGTGCGGATGCTAAACTGTTAAATTGCTAAACCGCTAAATATCTTCACGATGTTAGCCAGTTGAGCTGTAAACAAACCCGCGAAAGTTTTATGTGTTCCTGATCTCGCCTGTTTCTTAAATCTGCTGCATATACACACTAGTGTATATTATTTTTTAAAATAAAATCAAGTCTGCATACTGTAGAAAACACCTGTGGTTGCTAAGCAGTGACATGATCATCTTTATAAGAGTTTCTTCTCAGTGGAGCCTAACTAACCTGCCTTAGTCTAACGTGCAGGACGCATGGGGATATTTTAAGGTAACTTTGAGACAAAAAAGTGCGTCTTATATGCCGCGAAATACGGTATATATATTCATCCATGATCCAATCCTATGTTGCCCCATGAGGAGCATAGGAGCACAGGGCTAGGCAAGTTGGTCCTGACATTTAAAATGAGAGTGACCAGCCTCACTCATCTTTGAGTGGCATAATGTGAGCAATAAACCCCAACCACTCACTGGATATAAACCTGCACTGGCTCAGTCCAAATGGAGCATCTTAATTACTCACTAAACCACCAGGTGTCATAATTTGTGGTTATATGGTAACCACCCAACGTAGTAAATGATTTCTTGGCGTACGGGAAATCATTTGGCTTGTCACTCAATGTAGAGTCACCCATAGGCAAAAGGAAGAGGAAAGAATGAAGTGGGTTAGAGCGCTCCGCTCTGACCAAAGGGTTGGAGGATCGAATTCACCCAAGGGTCATTGGTAGACATCAGGAAGGGCATCCGGTCATAAAATGCTACATGCTCCAGTCCAAAAGTCCTCTACCCAGAGGCAACGCCTTAGCCCTTCAGGGATACCAGGCGTAAAACCAAATTATTTTATTATTTTTATTTTTATATATACTGTACAGTAAACCCTCTCTAGTTTGAACCTGAATAAATTGGATATCAGTTAATTCGGATCTTTTTGACTGCCAGATAAATAATTTAATTCGTACAGAAATACAAATTAAGCGAGCCAAGTCAGAACAAGGGTTCCATTCGGGGAATTCCCGCCAAACATCCTCGCCACTCTGCTCAGTTCAGCCCGAGTCTTTCTCCATAACAAATGTACTCTGAGTGGTCTCCATCCCAAAACGTGACATATATTTACATGTAAAATAGCGGGTTAGGTTATAGGAGCCCCATAATTTTTGTTAAAAATATATCTAAAGCATATTTATTATAAATATGTCTGCTGTAAGACACCCAGGACAGTGTTTACATACGGTGTCACCGACTGGACACATCAGTGCATTCTGACTTAACCTAACCTAACCAACTAGTTTTGCCCCTTAATACTCCGCATAAAAATTTTAACCACCAGGGATTGCCACTAAGCCTTTTGAAAGTCCTCATTACCAATCAAGAAAAAACTTCTGACCTAACCAATACGTCAGTGGCCGCCCAGCATCACGCATATTTCACCAGGAACCGCTTTTGGTGCACTGATTAAAAAAAAAAAAAAAAAAAAATGCAGTGTGAAACTATTTTTGAAAGTCATTAGTCATCAATAATAAAGAAAAAAAATGTACAGGTCTCCCTCGTTTTACGATTGGTATGCGTTCCTAGAAAGGCAATCATAACCGGAAATATCGTAATGCGAAATTAAGGTTTAATGGGATAAATAAGGATGCATTCCTGGACTTGTGTATAAGGAACCCAAAACCCATACAAGTGATCTAATGTGCAGTAATAATGATGATGTTTTATGTATTGTAGAGTCATGCTTGTCTCCCCAGCTTTCTTAATGTTGACAGCATGCTTTATAACAGTCGATACATTCGACTGTGTAAGACTCATGGAACGAGCGATGGAGTTTGTCCCCTCACCTGCTTCGTGCCACTTCACAATATTAAGTTTAGACTCCAGAGTTAAGGACGTTCTTGCTTTCTTTGGCTTCATATCAACAGCACCAGATGTTGCAGGGCGTTTACAAGACATCATGGTGGTGGCACTAGGGGTGCAAAATATGAAGAACAGGAGAAATAGTAATGTCATGGGCACTGATGCACACAGATGCACAGAGGTTGTATTCTGAACAAGCATGCGGGTGAGACTGGCAAAAGCGCAGGAAACTGTGTGGGTGGGGCGGGTATGCCACGCATCTCTCAGCTGATCTGCCCTTGAGTGCGGATTTCCACATGCCCAATTGTAAATGTGAGGGAGCTCAATCATAAAATGAACACTTGGTACTGAAGAAGAAAGATCGTAAATGTGAAATATCGTAAAACGATACAACGTAAAACGAGGGTGACCTGTACTGAAGTTGTCAGCATGGAGTCATTGCGCACTTGTCACTTCTCAGGTACACGCGAATGCAGTAATTGTGAATAATACACAAGTCAGCCAAGCAGTATAATTTGTATGACAGTATAAGTCACAAGAACTGAACTCACATACAGGTAATTATCTTACCCAACTATTGACATCAACACATCGTGTCTTCACATACCTTAAGAGCTGAATTTTCTCGGCCAGAGATGATCAGTTGATAACAAAGGTCAGGCACAAAGCCTTTTTTTTATCTTCTTCACACTGGTTGCACTAAAGGCGAAAACATGAATTTCACTGCTCTTTCATCATTAAGTTTTTTGTTTTTTCCAACAAAGAAACCATCCACATCATTAACACGTCTGACTCATTTTATCTGTCTGATCATTTGCATTTAAACTCCTACATAACAAGTCACTTTGTCCCATAATTTTATTTTCCTTTGGAATAAATACTTTTCTTGTGTTTATAGCACTTTCAGAGTGCTTAGGACTAACTAAAGTTAGCCAGGAACCATGTGCTCAGAGCTCTGATGGGAAATTAGGAGCAAGGAATTCAGCAAATTAAAGCTTCTCATCACAGCTATCTGTCTGATCGTTTTCATTTAAACTCGTACACCACACGTCACTTTGTCCAACAATTTTACATTTTCCTTTGGAATAAATGCTTTTCTTGTGTTTATAGCACTTTCAGGGTGCTTAGGCCTAAATAATTTAAGTTAGTTTGGAACCACTTGCTCAGAGTTCTGAGAGGAAATGAGGAGCAAGGAAATAAGCAGACAAATGCTTCTCATCACAGCGACCATCCACACAACACAGGCAGGCAGTGGCAGGTGGTATGGGATATAAATACGATACTGTTCTGTGCTGTTCAATGTTTCTGTGAATAAGTCATGTTTTAGTGAGCATGGGTGTGCTTTTGGAGCTGGGGCAGGCATGTTCTCTAATAATTCGAATTTTCGGATATTTCGACATGGGGCTTCCCCCAATTAATCCGAATTTGAGAGGGTTTAGTGTATATATATATATATATATATATATATGTATGTATACATATATATATGCTGCCCTATCAGTGGGTGTATAATGGCGGGATAGTTGCAGTGCCAAGACGCTCTTGGAGGGTGTCCCTGCAGCTGTCCTGGCGGGGTGCCCCGAGGACAATAACAAAGCCACTGGTAAGCTGGTGGGCTAGGGGTCCCAGATCCATTGCCTGGACCTGGGACTGTGCAGTGAGTGGGACCTGTGCTGTGTCTGTCCCCCTTTATTAATACTGAAGATGACAAAACAAAATAAGTTTCAAAGCAAGCCTGAGGACAGTAAATCACCCAGGGGGATGAGGGTGGGTTCATGGAATGTGGGAAGTTTGAGGGGAAGAGCAGGGGAAGTCGTTGAGGCATTCAGTAGGAGGTGGGTGGATGTGGCGTGTTTGCAGGAAGTCCGGTACAGGGGTGGATCAGCCAGAAAGATTGTTGGGAAGGACTGTTGCTATAAGTTGTTTTGGCAGGGGGGGGACAGACGGATATGGAAGTGTTGGTGTGATGGTTGCGGAGAAATGGGTGGAATATGTTATGAATGTTTTGAGAGTAAGCGATAGGATATTGGTAGTAAAAATTCTGTTGGGAAGAAAGATAACTGCGATTATATCGCCATATGTTCTACAGGCAGGATTGGATGAATCAGAGAAAGATAGATTTTGGGATGATTTTATACGTGTAGTGGGTGGTATGCGGGGTGATGAGATAGTGATTTTGGGAGGGGACTTAAATGGTCATGTAGGTGAAGCAGCACAATGTTATGAAGGAGTGCATGGGGGATGTGCGTATGGTCTAAGGAATGCAGAAGGGGAAAGGATACTCGAGTTTGGGGAGGCAACGGATATGATTGTGTGCAACACATATTTTAGGAAAAGAGACAGTAGGTTAATTACGTATGAGCCTGGGGGAAATAACAGTCAGATAGATTATTTTCTGGTTAGGAGGGCCGATAGGAGGTTAGTGAGGGATGTTAAAGTTATAGGAAGTGAGGAGTGTGTGCAGCAACACAAACTGTTGATTTGTGATATGGTGCTTAAAGAACAAGTGATGAAAAAGAGGACTTATGTACCTAGGAGGAAAATATGGAAGCTGAAAAACCAAGTAGTAAGGGATGCCTTCTATAACGAGTTGAGGAGAGTGGTGGCTGAACAGGGAGCTGTAGACAGAGGCGTTAATGAACAGTACAGAGCCCTCAAGAACAATTTCTTGAGAGTTACTGATGTAACATGCGGCTGGACAAGAGGACCACCAAGACATAAAGTAACTTGGTGGTGGGATGAGGGTGTAGAAGCTGCAATTAAGGAGAAAAGAAGGCTTTTCCGGAAATGGAAGAAGGGTGGTAGCAAAGAGGAATATTTGGCTGCCAAGCGTAGGGCTAGAAGAGAGGTATACAGGGCAAAGTCTGAGTCACAGAGACAATTACTTGATAACCTAAATCATGGGGAAAGGAAAAATATATTTAAGGTGGCAGGTCAGGTGAAGAGGGATAATCGGGATATCATAGGTGAGCAGTGTGTGAAGAATGATGAAGGAAGGGTAGTGGTGAACAGTGAGGATATTAAAGATGCATGGAGAGAGCATTATAACTGGTTGTTGAATGAGGAGTTTGACTGGGACAGGGAAGGTTTGGAGCAAGCAGATCCAGTGTCTGGCCCTTGGCCTTTGATTGATACTGCTACTGTGAGTGAGGCAATAGGCAGGATGAGGGTGAGGAAGGCAGCAGGTGTGTCTGGGTTGACTGCCGAAATGTTGAAGGCCTCAGGCGATATAGGGGTGAGTTTAGTCACTGACCTGATAAATAGGATTATTTATGAGTGTGTTGTCCCAGATGATTGGCTGAAGAGTGTAATTGTAAATGTGTATAAAGGGAAGGGTGATGCTCTGGAAAGAGGAAATTATAGAGGTATAAAGCTTTTAGATCAGATAATGAAGGTAATGGAGAGAGTTTTAGAAGGTATGACAAGAGAAAGAGTGAATATTGATGAGATGCAGTTCGGGTTCATGCCAGGTAGGGGGACCACTGATGCCATATTCATTGTTCGACAGCTTCAGGAAAAATATATTGGTAGGAGAAGGGATCTTTATTTTATTTTTGTTGATTTGGAAAAGGCCTTTGACAGAGTCCCTAGAGAGGTGGTGAAGTGGGCAATGAGAAAGCTTGGCTTGGAGGAGTGGCTGGTTAGGGTGGTTATGGCCATGTATGTGGGTGCTCATACCCAGGTGAGAGTGAATGGAGATTTGATTGATGAGTTTTCCTTGAATGTTGGTGTGCATCAGGGGTTAGTCTTGAGTCCCATGTTGTTTATCATGGTACTTGAAGCCCTTTCACGTGACTTTAGAAACGGACTCCCGTGGGAGTTGTTGTATGCTGATGATTTGGTGTTGATTGCAGAGAATGAAAGGGAGGTGGAGGAAAGGTTTAGGAAGTGGAGAGATGGTATGGGGCAAAAGGGTTTAAGGGTAAATGCAGATAAAACAAAAGTGATGATATCTAGGGTTGGTGGCGGTACTGTCAAAGATGAGGGAGAGTGGCCATGTGCAGCTTGCCACAAGGTCGTGGGAAGTAATTCCATCTTGTGCGGTGTGTGTGATAAATGGGTGCATAAGAGATGTAGTGGTATCAGAGGTAGACTGCGAGATAATGCTGATTTTATGTGTACGGCATGCCGGGGTGAGCAGGTGGAGATTGTCAGATGTGAAAGGATTGAACTTGCTGGTGAATCTCTTGAGTGTGTGGAAGAGTTTTGTTATTTGGGACACATGTTGTGTGCTTGAGGTGGGGCTGGAGCTAGCTCTGTGGCTAGGGTGAGAAGTGGTTGGAAGAAGTTCAGGGAGCTCTTGCCTCTCCTGACATTGAGAGGGCTCTCCCTACGTGCTAAGGGGTCTTTGTATGCAGCATGTGTTAGGCGTGTAATGCTGTATGGCAGTGAAGGAGGAAGATATTCGCCGGCTCAGACGTACAGAAATGACAATGATTAGGTGGATGTGCAGTGCGTCCCTGCATCCAAGGCCTGGAGGGGCTGGGTTTACGATGGAAGAGTTGAGAGGTAGGATGGGACTGGAATGTATTGGTGTTGTGATGAGGAGAGGTAGATTGAGGTGGTTTGGACATGTGGAGAGGATGGGGGATGATAATTGGGTGAGGAAGGTGAGAAGTGTTAATATTGGGGGTGGGGTTATGAGGGGTAGACCGAGAAAGACATGGGACGAGGTCATTAAGTGTGACCTTAGGGTTAAGGGACTGAACAGGAAGGCTGCAATGGATCGTGCAGCGTGGAGAGCCGCCATTATGTGACCAAGGCCAACACATGCAAGCATGTTGGAGCCTTTAAAAATGAAATGAAACGATACTATAGCAGTAGCCATGTAGTAGTAGTAGTAGATATTCCCTAGGCAGTCTGGCCAAACAGCCTCGAGTCCCTTAGGAAGGCCAAGACCGAGACCAGGCTTTCCCACAGAGCTTTCAAAGAGTGTATGTTGTGTTGTTGGCGTAGGTGATTGTGTGCAGTCCAGTCTTCCATAATGTGCTGAATAGTATGGAGTGCTGTGTTGCATCCTGGACAGGCATCAGCAACGGAGTCATCCAGCGTCTTCTGGTAGCTTAACCCTCCCCCATCCCGACGTTTTCTGGGCAGTGGTACGCCCCAGTCCCGACATTTTTGGACCTTTTTTTTTTTTTTTTTTTTTTTTTTTTTTGCTCAAACATCCGCTTTTGGTGAGAAACATCGAAAATTCATAGAGAAATCGCTCACCTGAGGTTTAAAATACTCAATCCAGGTAGGAGTACCTCCTTACCATACAGGGTTTTCTATCAGGCTGGCTGCAAAGAAAACAAGTTCTATGGGAGGATAACTATTCCAAACCACTCATAAACGGTATTTATTTATTTGGTACGAATTTATATGTAGTACGAGAGTATATTGGTTTTCAAACGGTAATATAGGCATTATAAGCATTGTTTCACTCACTAACTCATCACCATTCCTGACCTTTTTTTGCCACATTACCTGATCATCATTTCTGACTGTTTCTTCCTCTAATGCTATGTAAACATTGTCCTCCACATTGTCATCAATTGGGGAATCACTTTGGCCCTGAATGTCTTTATTGGCCAGGTAACTGGTAACAGGTGAATTGCCGAGACAATGGCGTGCGGGGGGGGGGGGTTATGCGGTGTAAGGCATTGTTCCTGCTTGGCATCTTGTAGAGGAATAGAGGAAGGTGTCCCGTGTATATGTGCCAAAAATCACTCACGAAAATTGAAAATTGTGCAAATTAGGGACCTTGCAATGTTGCCGCGTTAATTTACGTCTCCGGGATATGAGTGCACATCATGTGAGGACATGAATTCACGTCTCTGGGACGGGGCGAGTTGAGAGGGCTGGATGGTGCCCACATCTCACCCTGGCCAGGTGGACCCTGTCGTCACGAGGGAGATAGGATTCAGAAGGGTGGATGTCAGGAGGCCGTGCATGCAGCTGTGTGTTGTCTTTAAGTGACTGAATGGAGTGACGAGTGATGTGAGTGTGGATATGCTTCTGGAAGCTGGTCTGAGGTGGGCGAGGGGGAAGAGATGACAGTATTTGTGGATGGTATCGTGTGCTGGGTGTTGTTTTGATGTTCCTTGGTGTGGGTGGATGTGCTGCCATGTACTGTAGTGGATGTTGTGGGTTTGTGGAGGCTGCAGCAAGAAACTGGGTGCCTCTCATGTCTAGGTGATACTTGACTTTGAGGACTTTGGTTCTTGATGTAGGTGGTCTGTGGGTGTAGTAGCTGTGCAGCCTGTGATTATTTTTAGGGCCTTGTTCTGTATGGTCTGTAGAGTGTTGTAGTGTGTTTTGGTGAGGTTAGAAGCCCAGGCAGGGCTTGCATAATTCATCACTGAACATATGTATTGTTTGTATATGAACTGTGGTGGTGGTTTCTTTGTTGTGTCCGAATGTTGTATGGGCAAGTGACCTCAAAGCATTGAGTCTTGGTGTTATTTTATTTTTAATGTTTGTGATTTGTTGTTTAAATGACATTGATGTACAGTATGTTACACCAAGGATTTTGTGTGAAGTGTGTGTGGTAGGGGGGTGTTGTTTATGGTGAGGAGTGGGATGTGACTGTGTTCTGCTGTCCAGTTTGTGAGAAGAGTCACTGTACTGTACATTTGGCTGGGGCTATTTTGAGCCTGTTTGTGGTGAACCATTCGTGTAGTGTGTTGAGGTAAGGTTGAATGATGTGTGCAGCTGTGTTTGCGTTTTGGTGCGTACATGTAAGTGTTATATCATCTGCATAGGAAGCTATGTGTATCTGTGGTGTGTGGGGTGTGGGTACGTCGTGCATGTATAGGTTAAAGAGTGTAGGGGACAAAACAGATCCTTGGGGGATGCTATTTGTGAAGTTTCTGATGTTAGAAGACTGACTGGCAAATGTTACGTGTGCACATCTGCCTGCTAAGTAGTTTGCCAGCCATCTTTTTGTGTTATTGTGCATGTTTGTGTTGAGTATTTTGTTTGTGAGGTTGTGGCGGGGGATGGCATCAAAATCTTTGCTAATGTCTAGTGTGACTAGGAGCATTCTGTGTGGCGGCCTTGCTGAATTCATGCCATCGAAAACTCTGTGTAAGGTTTGTAAGAAGAGTGTTTGTGGAGTGTAGTGGCGTAAAGCCATGTTGTGACTAGGCTAGGGGAATGTGAGGTGTGACTAGTTGTAGTACCAGTCGTTCAGTGACTTTGGAGGGGGTGCAGAGGAGTGTGATGGGGCGATGTGAGGAGGATAACGTGGGGTCTTTGTTGGGTTTAGGGATAGTGATGATATTGCCATGCTTCCAGATGTTGGGTATTATGTTGTGTGAGTAGCTGTAGTTTGATATGTTGGTGAGTGCTTGTATGCCTTGTGGTCCTAGGTGTTTAAGGTGAATGTTGCTTATGTTGTCTGGTCCACAGGCAGATGAGTGCTTGAGGTTGTTAACGATGTGCTTCGTCTGGTTGTAAGTGAAAGGTGCGTAGTCTGGGTCTGTGGGGAACTGACTCTTACGTCGGATGATACGTCGGTCTTCGGGATGGGGGTTTAGATGGCTGACTTGTGAAAAGTGATTGATGAGAGTGTTTGCTTGTTGTTTGTTTGAGGGTATGGTGTCTGTTGTTGTGATGACAGCGTGTGATTGTGTGGTGTTTTGCTGTTGGAAAGTGTGTTGCTGTTTAGTGTTTTGTAAAGTTTACTGATGTTTTTTTTGTGGTCAAGTGTTTGGAGGTAATTTTTCCGGTTTAGTGTTTGCTGTTCTGATATTTTATTGTTTATCTGAGTGTTGAGTTCTTGTATTTGTTGTATGGGGTGTTGGGGAGTGTCGCAGTGTGTCCCGTTGTCTGATGAGGCCTTGAATTTTTAGTGTAAAGTTGGGGTTGTGTTTTTTTCTGTTGCCTCTAGGGATGTGTCTTTTGTCTGCATTTTGTATGATTGTATTGAAAGTGTTCACAGCGGTGTTGATGTCTGTGATGGGTGTACTGTTTAGTGTTTTGAAGTGTTGTTCTGTTTCAGTTACAAAGGCCTCCCAGTTGGCTCTCTTATAATTAGTGTATGTGTGTTTGTGGCCAGCTGGGGTGATTCTGGTTTTGGTAGTGATGATGATTGGGAGGTGATCAGAACCTAGGGTTTTGACCACTCTCCGTGACGTAGTGGGGGCGAGGTTTGGGGAGCAGAAGGTGATGTCTGGAGATGATGGGAGGAAGAGGGCTTGGTGTGGGATATGAGTAGCCGTGTGTTTGTGTGTGTGTTTTGGTCTGCCAAAACTACGCATTCAAATCGCACCAATATTGGCACAAAAATTGCAAAAAATTCACTGATGTAAAAAAACTTGGTCCCATCATGATTGAAAAACTTTTGCTATATTTAATGAGCGATCACATTTTGACCAAAAGATGTTGCTCCTGGAGCCCGGCATAGGATCTCCGTAGAATTTTTTGCCCAGAGGTAGAACTCAAACAAACTGTAGCAGTAGCCGTTTGTCTATGTGTGTACTTCGGACTTGCTTTCGGAGAACTTGGGTTCCATTCCCGAAGCTGCAAATACCACGATGAGTTGGTTAGCTGGAAAAAATCCAAGTGACAACATTACACTAGAACAGCACATAAGCGTGAGAGCGCTCCGCAGGAGCAAGTGCGAGGGACCTGAGGGGCCCACGAGCACTTGTTTTAATAGTAAAACATTAATTTGTAGGATTTGTAAGTGTTTAATCACGCTCACCATCCACTCAGTTGATCCAGTGCTGCATTGGGTGTCAACCCTTTCCTCTCCTCCTTCCTTCCTTCCTCTTCTGTCTTTTGTTCCTTCATTGTTTCCTCCTCCTTCTGCTTATGGGTGACTTTACACTGAGCGACAAGCCAAATGGTTTCCTGTACACAAGGAAACCATTCACTATGCTGGGTGGTAACCATATAACCAAATTATGGCACCTGGTGGCTTAGTGAGTAATTAAGGCACTCCAATCAGATTGAGCTAAAGCAGGTTTATAGCCAAGGGGTGGATGGGGTTGATTGCTCACATAATGCCACACAGGGATGAGTGAGGCTGGTCACTCTCATCTTACACATCAAGACCAACTTGCCCAGCCCTGGGCTTCTACGCTCCTCATGGGGCAATATAGGATTGGATGATGGATGGATGGTAAGTCTGTATCTCTGTGAACAGCAGATTGCATTCAAGTTTGTGAGGGGGTGGGGATTGGAAGGGCAGATTTTGAGAGCTCACGCACCATGAAATTTGGCATTGCATCCCTGGTGAAGACTGTACAGTATGTAACTCCTTCTGTTCAGAAGAATTCACAAACTTTGGAAAATCCATGGGATATAGCAAGAATAAAGTAATATTTCATCCTTCTTATTTTTTCTTAAGCCATATATTTCCCTGCTTTGCATATGTAATTCTTACATTACTCATAAATAGGGCTAATCATTCCTCCCTCTATATGACATACTACAGCAGTTCAGAAATTATTCAGAAAGATAATTTTGGATTGTCATTAACAAAGGTGACTGTGAGGGGGAATGATGCAGTAATAATTTATATACCGAAATTAATTTTCTGAATATAATGTTGACATTCAGGTGTTGTACATAGCTAGCTATTACTATTTAGTATTGGGTAGAATTATCCTTTTAACTTTATGTATACTGTATTTGGTTTTGTAATTGTCCTTTTTTTTTTTTATGATGTGCAATTCAGTCATTTTAATTTACATAGTTGTGCAATTATTATACAATACTAACAAGGCATATGGGCTTGATGGGGTCTCTCCTGTTGTTCCCAAGAACTGTGATTCTGTACTTACACCCTGCCTCAGTAAACTTTTGCTTTTGTCCGTCAACTTGTACCTCTCCATCTCTCAGAAAGTTTGCTTTCATTCAGCTTGTCCCAAAGAAGAGTGACCATTCCCAGTCCTCTAATTGTTGCCCAGTTAATTTAACATCCTGTATTTATGAAGTTTTTGAATCTCTTCATAAGAAAAAGATTTTAAAGCGCCTTTCTTATCAGAACCATCTTTCCAGTCATCAGTATGGGTTCTGCCAAGGATGCATCACTGGCGATCTTTCATCATCCCTTCAAACTTCTGGTCATCCTCCTTTCTGGACTTTGACAAGAGCTTTGTCATTTCCTTTGACATCTCAAAGGCTTTCGATTGAGTCTAGCATAAATCTTTAATTTCTAAACTGCCCTCTTATGGTTTCTATCCTTCTATCATTACCATCATCACTAGCTTCAGTTCTGGTCATTCTGTAGCTGCCGTTGTAGACAGCCACCGTTCTTCTCTGAAATCTGTCAATAGTGGTGTTCCTTAGGATTCTGTCCTCTCACCAGCTCTCTTCTTTCTATTCATCAGTGATCTCTGAGTTGTACATCTGATCTTATCCACTCATACACTGATGACTCCACCCTTCACCTTTCCATTCGCCTCTCACAGCGTCCATCTGATTTGTCACTTATCTCAGATTGGGGTGAAGGTAATCTTGTTTTTAATGCATCAAAAACTCAGTTCTTACATCTTTTGACCCATCAGAATCTGCAGAAGTATCTTCTAATTTTTAACATTATCCAACAAAATTGGGGTTTCATTTCTTGGGATTTATCTTGGAAAGATCATGTTACATCTTGTAAGATCTGCCTTCAAGAGTTAGGTGTGCTAAGCCGACTCCGTGCCTTCTTTACCCCTACACAGTTGTTGACTTTATACATGGCTTTTATTCACCCCATTTTAAAGTACAGCTCTCATGTGTGGGGAGGCTCCTTACATACAGCTCTTTTCAGCAGGGTGGAGTCAAAGTCTTTTCATCTCATTAACTCTCCTCTTACTGGCTCCCTTCAGTCTGTCTCTTTGTTGCATCTTTATCATTTCTCTGTCACTACTTCAGTGGTCACTGCTCCTCCAAACTCTCTGCTTGCATTCTGTGGCAGTTGCATTGCACCTCTCTGGCAGCAAACCCTCATTCCTTTTCTGTCCAACTCTGATGCAAGAGTTGCCTGTTACCCTCGTTCCTTCATATATGCAACAGGTCAACTCTGGAACTATCTTCCTCTGTCCATATTTCTTATGACCTCCAGACTTTTTAAAAACATGTCCAGGCATCTCAAAATGAATGGATCTTGAATGTGGCTCTGTTGTTTGTTTTTATTTTTTTTATGGAACAGTTCTGCAGGTTTCTGGCCATTGGTTCTTTCTCCTTGCATTAAAAAAATGATGCTTTTTTGTTTCAGGAAGTATTTATTTTGTTCATGGATTTGGTTTTGTGTAAAGTTACTGTTTTGAGTTGATAATACTGTTTGTTTATTGATCTTGTTTACTAGATCCTTTCATTCCCTTATGTGTCAGTATTATTATTAAATCTTTATCTTAAATCATTATTACCTACATCATAAATAAGGCTGGAGTTTGCATTTTTAATCAGTGTTGCTTGTTCTTGCTTGATGAAAAATAGAATACTGTAACTGTTTTCCAGCTGCAAGATAACCCTAGATTTAGTGTTGCATGTGACATTGTGTTGTGTATGTGTGGTTGGACTGGTGTTGACAGGGCTGCTGGGAGGACGTTTGCCCCACGGCATGGTGGTGTCTTACCCTGGCCAGGCCACACCAGGCTACCAGCCCACAGGTTAGTACACACACACACACACACACACACACACACACACACACACACACACACACACACACACACACACACACACACACACACACACACACACACACACACACACACACACACACACACACACACACACACACACACACACACACACACACACACACACACACACACACACACACACACACACACACACACACACACACACACACACACACACACACACACACACACACACACACACACACACACACACACACACACACACACACACACACACACACACACACACACACACACACACACACACACACACACACACACACACACACACACACACACACACACACACACACACACACACACACACACACACACACACACACACACACACACACACACACACACACACACACACACACACACACACACACACACACACACACACACACACACACACACACACACACACACACACACACACACACACACACACACACACACACACACACACACACACACACACACACACACACACACACACACACACACACACACACACACACACACACACACACACACACGACAGTGAAAGAGCTCCGTGTTTATCGAGGGGAAGTAACACTTAATCAGTGGCGAAAAGGAGGCCTGCCTCTCGTGATTATGTGAATTAAGTGCTTGAGTGGTGATCCTGTCTAAGTTTAGTGGGAAAAAAAAAAAAGCCGGATGATTCAGTCAAGTAAGAGTACAATACAGTGGCAGTTTAAATTTCCATATGGGTGCATCGTGGCGGAAAGAAATAATCCGTTTTTTACATCCAGTGAAAGGAATTTGCGGGATTCTCCAGTGAAGACTGGAGTAAAGGGAGCATTAAACTGAACCAAACAAGAGTAGCAGGTGTAGGGAAAATGGCTGAGAAGAATGCTCAGGTATGGACAGTAATTAGAAAGTTACAGGAATGGACCTTAGAACAGGAGGTATTGAAAAATGAGTTAGAGAGCATCTGCTCATGCAGTGCTGAACAAGAGAGAGAGGTAACAAAATTAAAAGTGAGCAATAAATTAGCCACAAACGAAATAAAACAGCTCAAGAGGGAAAACATGAGGCTGGAAGAGGAAAGGGACAGGATGAAAAGTAAAGTTGACGAGTATGAATAAAAAATGAGGGTACACGATGAACACATCAAGGAAGAGCACAAAAGGTGGAAGAAAATTCTGGAAGAAGGAAAAATAAATCTAAAGGAGATTTTAGAACAGCAGAGAAAGGAAAACCAGGAAAAGGTGGAGAAGGAACTGGTTAAGGTACTAAAAAGTTGAGAATCTCTAGTCAGGGATGTAGCTGATAAGAACAAATGTGTGATCATTTCAGGATTGAAAGAAAAACTTGTGTCAGTAAGATCAGAAGGGGAAAGAGAAGAACTGAGAAGGGCTAAAGAGATAGTATCAATAGTTATGGAGGGTGACAACGAAACTCAAGAAGAGATTGAAGAGGTGCTTAGGCTGAGAAGATACAAGCAGAGCGGGGCATGGCCACTAAAAGTTAAGTTTCGGTCACATGTGAGATCATTAATAGTACATGGATACTAGCAGCCAAGGAGGGGTTCAAGAATGTTTGGATAAGGAGAGATGCAAATGAGGAAGAAAGCTAAAATAAAGGAGCTAGTCAAGGAAGCTATAAAAAAAAAAAAAAAAAAAAAAAAAAAAAACGACCAGAGATCGGAGGAGAAAACAGGACTTCTTCTCCTCCGATCAGAAATTGAGGAAGTGGTACCAACAGGGAAAGGAAGAGAGAAAGATGGAATAAAAAACAATTTAAAAGGATTGAAATTGGTCCGTTCTAACGTAGATGGCTTAATCTCGGCAAAGCTGGAAATCAACGATTTCTTGAGGGTAAATGAGCCAGATATTATGTGCTGTGTAGAGACCAAGCTAAGAGAGGATATTGATATCCAGGTGGGAAATGGAAAATACAAACTATAGAGAAGAGATAGAAAAGAAAAACCGGGAGAAGGAGTGATGATAGCAGTAAAGAACATCATAAATGTGGATAACGTGGAACTGGGAGAAGTTTGGGCAGAAGTGATAAATTTGAAACTAGAAGCCAGTGGGAAAGGCAGGAGAGACAACGCAGTAGTATATGTCCCCGGTAAGACAAGGGCACGGAATGAGGATGAATACAGAAAGTGATTGAGAAAAGCAACAATATAATCCTGCTGAGTGATTTTAATTGCAAACAGGCGAACTGGGAGGTATGGAACTCAGGAGGTAGTGAAGATTTGTTGGGCAGTATAATGTTAAATACAGCAGTGAAAAATATAATGACCCAGTGGGTCAAAGAAGAGACAGTTTAGAGGTGATGACATGCCAGCAAGACTCGATTTACTGCTAACCAAAGAACCTGACATAAATGAGTCTCTGAAATGCCTGTCCTATAGGAAAAAGTGATCCTGTAGTGACTGAGTTTCAGACGATGAAAGGGAATGTGACACCAAGAGATGGGCAATGCAGGCATGGATGATATAGCTTTGGGAAAGCAAGCTTTACGGAATTGTGGAAATTTTTCAGAGAAGCGGATTTGGAGAGGATTCAGGGAAAGATAAGAGATACAGAAGAAGTAGGATATATTTCTAGGGTTTTACAACTCAGGTGTGGAAAAATATTTGCCAAGAGTAAGTGGGAGAGAGAACAGGAAAAAGGATTGATACAACAGAAGATGTATGACAGCTAAAAGAGAAAGAGATGTGGCGTGGAACAAATGGAGGAAGACAGGTAATAATAGAACAAAGGATGATTGCAAAAAAAACTAGAAATGAATATACAAGAATCCATTGAAAGGAAGAAAGAAACTGCAAAAGAGATACTGGTATAATTAACAAATGTATGGTAAGGAAGAACCTAAATTGTTCTATAGGTTTGTCAGTAGCAAATTGAAACACAAGGAAGGAATCAGTAAGCTGAAAGTAGAAGGAAAAGTCTACAAAAATGTGGTAATACAAGCTGAAATAATGAACAAAAGTTTCCAATCTGTTGTCACTAAAGAAAGTGATTTTGTGGAGGGGGAGGAAGTGACTAGAAATGTAGTGATAAAAGATATAAAAGTGGAAGTGCTGAAAATGTATATATAATGGAAACAGGCTGTAAGGAAGGCCTCAGGGCCTGATTGGATCTCTAATTGGATACTAAAGGATTGCAGAGAACAACTGGCCAATAAGATTCACGATTTAATTGTGTTTTCTCTGGAAGAAGGGAAAGTGCCTCGGGAATTGAAGAGGGCCAATGTGGTATCAATTTACAATGGAGGGAAAAAGGAAGAACCCCTGAATTAAAAACCAGTGTCCCTGACCAGCATGGTTGCAAACTTGTGAGAGAAAATCCTGAAAGACAGATGGATAAAATATCTGGAGGAGATGGACATTCTGGCGGAAAGTCAGTTTGGATTCAGAAATGGAAATTGTGCGTCTCTAATTTGTTGAGTTTGTACTCAAGGACAATAGGCGTGCTACATTGCTACAGGAGATAGTTGGGTGGATTTTGTGTATGTATTTACATTTGGAGAAAGCTTTTACAGGGTATCCTATAAGTGACACTTGTAGAAATTGGAGCACATATGAGGACTGAAAGGGAACCTCATGACAGACTTCATGAGAGACAGACAGATGAGGACAGTAATAAATGACAGGATGTCAGGGTAGAGGGAAGTAACAAGTGGAGCTCAGTGCTGGTGCCCATAATGTTCCTGATTTACATAAATGATATGGTGGATGGAATGAACAGTTATGCAAGTCAGTTTGCAGATGATGCAGAGATCATGAGGAGAACAGAAGTTGAAGAGGATTGTAAATTGCTGCAGGAAGACGTGGAGGGGATTTACAATTGGAGCCAGGTATGGTAAATGAAATTCCATCCATCCATCCATCATCCAATCCTATGTCACCCCATGAGGAGTGTTGGAGCTCAGGGCTAGGCAAGTCGGTCCTGACATTTAAGATGAGAGTGACCAGCTTCACTCATCCCTGAGAGGCATTACGTGAGCAATAAACCCCAACCACCCCTTGGATATAAACCTACACAGGTTCAACCCGATTGGAGCACCTTAATTACCCTCTAAACCATCAGATGCCATAATTTAGTTATATGGTTACCACCCAGTGTAGTAAATGGTTTCCTGGTATACAGGAAACCATTTGGCTTGTCACTTAGTGTAGAGTTATCCATAGGCAGAAGGAAGGGGTAAGAGTGAAAGAAAGACAGACAGAAGAGGAAGTGTAAAGTCACTCATAAGCAGAAGAAAGTGGAAAGAATGAAGGAAAAAAAGATGGCAGAGGAAGGACGGAGGAGAGGAAAGGGCAGAGACCCAAGGCAGCACTACATTGAGTGAGTGGATGGTGAGTGCAAATTTAATGCAAAAAAATGCAAAATGTTGGAAATGAGTAAAAGTATCAAGAGGCCATCACTGAATTATTTGATGGGAAAGGAGCCAGTCACAAAAGCAAGAGAAAAGAAGGACCTGGGAGTATTGATCCAGAATAATTTGTCACCCGAAAAACACTTTAACAAGATTTTCAGAGAGACATATAAGCTCTTGACAACTTAAGAGTGGCATTTCATTACATGGATGAGGAGATGATGAAAAAATTTATAGTGGGTATGATCCACCCCAGGTTTGAATGTACAGCAGTGGTATGGACCCCAGATAGAAAGAAGGATAAAAACAAGATTGAGACGATACAGAGAACAGCAACCAAAATGGTCCTTAGCCTGACAAATCTATCATACAAGGAAAGACTAGAAAAGCTGTGTCTGCCTTCCCTTGAAGAAAGAAGAGAGAGGGGTGACATGATTGCAGTGTTCAAGGCCTTGATGGGAGAAGACAAAATTGACAGAGAAGATCTGTTTGTATGGGATGGGGGAGCAACAAGAGGACATGGAAAGAATTTGAAAAAGACAAGTTAAGGATATCAAGAAATACAGTTTTCTATATAGATGCTTTGACCTTTGGATTAGCCTGTCCAGTCTAAAAACTTAAATGAATGTAAAGCAAAGTTTGACTGGTTGAGACATGGAGATGGGACTCCACAAGTTTAGCTCATTTCTTGTATATCACAACTAGGTACACACACACACACACACACACACACACACACACACACACACACACACACCGCTCGCTGGTGCAGTGGTAACGTTCTCACTTGCCAACTGGTGGACGGGAGTTCGCACCTCGCTCAGGTTGTGAAAAGTTTCACTGACGAAGTGGGTGGTTACTGTCCCCCTTGAGCAAGGGGACGGGTGTGTGCATGTGTGAAGGTCACAGCCTTGCCCTTAGATCGGACTATATGAGCTCTCAGCTCCCTTCCGGGAGAGTAAAAAGCTGACGATCACGACCATCAAGTGATCCTGACCAACCCGGTGAATTACACACACACACACACACACACACACACAGGTCGCTGAGAGAGACAGAGCTCTCCTGGATTGTGGGGAAATAATCGCTGAATCAGCAATGAAAAGAAGACCAGCCTATTTGTGATTATGTTAATAAGTGCGTGAGTGGTGGTCCCGTCGGACAGTAGTTAACAAAAACGCGGTTTTGGTCATAAAAAGAACAAGATATAGTGAAAATAGAAAGTCTTCATATGGTTGATTCATGGCGGAAAGGGATGGTGCATTGATTACAATCGGCGAGAGAGAGTTTGAGGGCTTTTCTGATGAGGATGTAGCAAATGAAAGTATTAAGTTGAACCAAACAAGAATAGCAAGTGTAGAGAAAACAGCGGAGAAGAATGTCCAGGAGATAAAAAAGGTATGGGAAGTAATTAATGAGTTACAGGAACGGACTATAGAGCAGGAAAACGAGATCAAAAGTCTGCGAAATAAACTGGAAAAAATTTGTACATGTAGTGACGAACAAGAAAGAGAAGTTACTGAATTAAAAGTGAGCAGTGAATCAGCCTCAAGTGAAATAAAACAGCTTAAGAGGGAGAATAAGAGGTTGGAAGAAGAAAGAGACAGGATGAAAAGCAAACTAGATGAGTATGAATCCAAATCAAGAATACAGGACGAGCACATTAAAGAAATCAAGGAGCAACATAAGGGGTGGAAGAAAATTCAGGAAGAGGGAAATGTAAATTTGAAAGAGATTATAGAACAACAAAGCAAGGAAAAGGTGGAGAGGGATGTGGTTAGGATGCTGAGAAGTAGAGAATTTTTAGTTAGGGATGTAGCAGCTAAGAATAAATGTGTAATAATTTCAGGAGTTAATGAGAAGCGTGTGACAGTAAGATCAGAAAGGGAAAAAGAACTGAGTAAAGTTAAAGAAATAGTATCAGTAGTCATGGAGGAAAACAATGAAGCTCGAGAAAAGATTGAAGAGGTGTTTAAATTAGGAAAGTATGAGGAAGGAGGAGCAAGGCCATTAAAGGTAAAGTTTAAGTCTCAGGCAACAGTAAATGAAATTATAAGTAGAACATGGAAATTATCAGACAAGGAAGGGTTAAAAAATGTTTGGATGAGAGATGCAAATGAGGAAGAAAGAACTAAAATAAAGGAGTTAGTTAAGGAAGCAAAGGTAAAAAACGAACAGAGAACGGAGGAAGAGAAGACAGTGTTTTATTGGAGAGTCCTGGTTCAGAAATTAAGGAAGTGGTACCAGCAGAGAGAAGGAGAAAAGAGGGTATGAAAAACATCAAATATAATGTGAAGGTGGCATATACTTATGTTGATGGTTTAATATCGGCAAGGCTAGAAATCAACGATTTTTTGAGGGTACATGAACCTGATGTTATGTGCTTTGTAGAGACCAGATTAAGAGAAGATATTGATATTCATATGGGAGATGGTAAATGCAAACTGTGGAGAAGAGACAGAAAAGAAAAAACGGGAGGAGGAGTGATGATTGCAGTGAAGAACAACATAAATGTAGATACCATGGAAATGGGAGAAGGCAGGGCCGAAGTGATAAATATGAAATTAGAAACTGGAGAGAATAGCAAGAGAGATATGGCAGTAGTGTATGTTCCCCCTAAGACAAAAGCATGGAGTGATGATGAATACCTGGAAATGTTATCAGATATGGCCAGTTATTTACAGAAAATGATTGAGAAGTGGACTTTCTGACCACTACTTGGTGTTGGCCGGTATCGAGATCCAAGCATGATGGAGAAATAGAAGAAGGGAAGGACGGGAAGAAGGAGTAGTTGCAAGGAGAGTGGAAAGGTTACAAGAAGATGAGAAAAAGGCAGAATATAAGAGAGAAGTAGCAGAACGATTGGGTAAATATGAATTGGAGCAGATAGGGGACGTGGAAGGTGTGTGCAGGATATTCACAGAATATGTGCAGCATGTGATGTGGTGTGTGGGGTGAAGAGAAGATGGAGGAGGGTGCAAGGAACAGCGTGGTGGAATGAAGAGGTGAGACAGGCTGTGGCATACAATGAATGGATGAGAAATTGAGACATAGAAGAAGCTGAGAGGCAGAAGGGAGAGTTATATGTAGAAAGGAAGAGAGAGGTGAAAAGATTAGTAAGAGAGAGTAAGAAGAGAGTGGATGAGGAATTTGGAAGGAATTTGAGTATAAAGTGGAGGGACTGTAAGAAAATGTTCTGGAAAGAGGTGAAGAGAGTAAGACAGGGTGGTAGTGAAGTTACCAGGGAAGTGAAAGATAAAAATGGTAGATTACTAGTGGAGAAGGGAGAAAAAGTGAGCAGATGGAGAGAACACTTTAAGGAATTGTTGAACATAGAGGATGGAAGTAATGTGAGTATAAGTGGCCGGGGAATTGCTGGGAGAAGGAGGGAGGTGAGAAGACAAGAAGAAATCAGTAGGACAGAAGTTGTGGAAGCAATGAAGAAAGTCAAATTGCGGAAAGCTCCAGGAATTGATGGAGTGTGTGGTGAAATGCTGAAGCATGGGGGAGAGATAGTAGTAGAATGGATGTGGAAGATGTGCAGATTGTCTGGCAGGAAGGTAGAGTCCCGGAGGATTGGAAGTCAGGTATAATTATTCCTTTGTACAAAGGAAAAGGGAAAAAGAAGCGTGTGGTAATCATAGGGGCATTTGTCTTCTTAGTGTAATAGGAAAAGTGTATGGTAGGATACTTATTGACAGAGTTAGGGAAAGAACAGAGGAATTAGTTGGAGAAGAACATGGAGGCTTTAGGAAGGGGAAAGGTTGTGTAGATCAGATATTCATTCTTAGATCTTTAGTGAAAAAGTTTGTAGAGAAGGGAAAGAAGTTGTATGTGGCTTTCATGGATTTGGAGAAAGCATATGACAGGGTGGATAGACAAGGATTGTGGAAAGTATTAAGAATATATGGAGTAGATGAGAAGTTGTTGAATGCTGTGAAGAGTATGTGTGATGGTGCTAAGGCTGCAATACGTGTGGATGGTGAACTAAGTGAATTTTTCTATTTGAAGGTTGGGTTGAAACAGGGATGTGTCATGTCTCCATGGTTGTTCAGTCTGTACATGGGTGGGGTAATAAAAGAGGTACAAGGTAGGGCAGTGGATGTTTGAGTGGCCCTGGTGAGAGAGGGTAGTGTGTGGAAACTCTCTGTACTGTTGTTTGCAGATGATACTGTGTTGTTGAGTGAAGATGAAGGGGAGCTGCAAGGCACGGTGGATGAGTTTGGCAATGTGTAAGAAACGGAATCTAAAGGTGAATGCAGGGAAGAGTAAAGTTATGGTCTTTGAGAGAGGTGAAGTCAGTACAGTGAGGTTGGATGGTGAGGAAATGGAAAATGTGAGTATGTTTAAGTACTTCGGTAGTGTGATGAGTAAGGATGGAAGTTTGGAGGGTGAAGTGCTTGAAAGAGTTCAACAAGGAAGAAAGGTTGCTGGTTCCTTGAAAGCAGTGATAAGAAACAAGGAAGTGAGCATGGAAGTGAAAAAGTTACTACATGACAGTATTGTGATACCAACTCTAACAGATGGAAGTGAAGCTTGGACGTTGCTGGAAGGACACAGGTCAAGAGTGAGAGCAGTGGAAATGAGTTATTTAAGAGGAGCCTGTGGAGTCACATGGAGAGATAGGCTGACAAATGAAGATATAAAGGAGCGTTGTGGTGTGGATGTGGATGTGATAGGAAGCATTAGGAGGAACACACTTAGGTGGTTTGGCCATGTGGAGAGGATGGAGGGTGAGAGACTGATGAGGAGAGTGTATGTGAGTGAGGTGGAGGGGGGGGGGGAGAGGGAGAGGGAGGCCGAGGATGAGGTGGAGGGATGGGGTGGAGAGGTATATAAGAGAGGGGGGTGTGGGGTTGGAGCAGGGCAATGAAATGGCGGGGGACAGGGCGACGTGGAGGCGATTTGTTTGTGGCCGCCCCAGACGGGATTAAGGCGTCTGGCAATAGACAGATAGATAGATAGATTGAGAAAAGCGACAATATAATTTTAATGGGCGACTTCAATTGTAAAAAGGTGAACTTGGAGGAATGAGACTCAGGAGGCAGCGAAGATTCGTGGGGCACTACAGGTATATTATTAAATATAACAATGAACAATGTGATATTGCAATGATTCAAAGAAGAGACACGGTTCTGAGGTGAGGACATACCAGCTAGACTAGGCTTACTGTTTACCAAAGAATCCGATGTAATAGAATCATTGGAATATCTGTGTCCTATTGGAAAAAGTGATCATGTGATCATTGAGTTTCAGATGATAACAGGGAACGTGGTGCTAAGAGATGAGCTTTATAGGCAGGGAAGATACAACTTTGGGAAAGCAAACTTTACAGGATTGAGAAAATTTTTCGAAAATGCAGATTGGAGAAAATTCAGAGAAACAAGAGAGATACAGAGGAAGTGGGATATTTTTCTAGCCCTCTATAATTCGGGAGTGGAAAAATTTATGCCAAGAGTAAGGGGGAAAGAAAACAGGAAAGAGGAGTGGTTTAATAGAAGGTGCATGATAGCAAAAAAAGAGAGAGACACGGTGTGGAGCGATTGGAGAACGAGAGGTAACAACAGAGCAAAGGAAGAATATAAAAGAACTAGTAATGAATATACAAGAATACATAGAGAGGAAGAAAGGAATTTTGAAAAAGGTATAATGGATAAATGTAAGGATGGACCCAAACTATTTTATAGATTTGTCAATGGCAAACTGAACAAAAGGAAGGAATCACCAATCCGAAAGTAGAAGGAGAGGACTATAAAGATGCAGCAGTGCAAGCTGAAATCATGAACAAATGTTTCCAATCAGTTTTCACAAATGAAAAGGAGTTTGTGGAAGGGGAGGGAGTGACTATAAATGTAGTGATAAAAGATATAAAAGTGGAAGTACAGGAAGTGTATAAATTACCGGAAACTCAAGATGTAAGGAAGGCCCCAGGACCAGATGGAATCTCTAATTGGGTACTGAAGGAATGCAGAAAACAACTGGCAGATAAGATTCACAGTTTAATTGTGTGTTCTCTGGAAGAGGGGAAGGTGCCTCAATAATGGAAGAGGGCAAATGTGGTACCAATTTATAAGGGATGAAACGGAAGAACCCGTGAATTATAGTCCGGTGTCCCTTACCAGCATGGTCGCTAAATTGTGCGAAAGAATTCTGAAAGATAGATGGATAAATAATTTGGAAGAGATGAATATTTTGGCTGATAGCCAGTTTGGATTTAGAAGTGGAAGGTCATGTGTTTCCAACTTGTTGAGTTTGTACTCAAGAGCGATTGACGTGCTACAAGAGAGAGATGATAGGGTGGATTGTGTGTATTTAACTTTGGAGAAGGCGTTTGACAAGGTACCCCATAAGAGACTAATGTGGAAACTAGAGCGTATAGGAGGACTGAAGGGGAACCTCCTGGAATATATGAGAGACTTTTTGAGAGACAGACAAATGAGGACAGTAATAAAGGATAGGATGTCTGGATGGAGGGAAGTAACAAGTGGAGTCCCACAGGGCTCGGTGTTGGTGCCAGTAATGTTCCTGATTTATGTAAATGATGTGGTAGATGGAGTGAACAGTTATGCAAGTCTCTCTGTTGATGATGCAAAGATCTTGAGGAGGGTAGAGATTGAGGAGGATTGTAAAATGCTGCAGGAGGATCTGTATAGGATACACAATTGGAGCCGGATGTGGGAAATGAGATTCAATGCAAAGAAATGTAAAATATTGGAAATGGATAAAAGTACCAAGAGGTCATCATTGAATTATTTGATGGGTAACGAACCAATCACAAAAGCGAGAGAAGAGAAAGATTTGGGAGTGCTGGTCCAGGACAGTTTGTCATCTGAAAAAGACATTAACAAGGCAGTTAGAGAGACGTATAAACTCCTGACTAATATAAGAGTAGCCTTTCATGATATGGATGAGGAGGTGATGAAAAAATTGATAGTGGCCATGTTTCGCCCCAGGTTAGAATATGTAGCAGTAGTATGGTCCCCACACAAAAATATATAAACAAGATTGAGAGATTACAAAGAACAGCAACCATAATGGTCCCCAGTCTGGCAGATCTGTTGTACAGAGAGAGGCTGGAAAAGCTGGATTTGCCTTCCTTAGAGGAAAGTAGAAAGAGAGGCGACATGATTGCAATGTTCAGGACCATGGTGGGAGTAGATAATATTGACAAAGAAGATCTGTTTGTTTGGGATAAGAGAGCAACAAGAGGACACGGAATGAAACTGAAAAAACCAAGCTGCTTGAAGGATGTCAAGAAATATAGTTTTCCTTATAGATGTATAGACCTGTGGAATAGCCTGGACAAAGAGATCGTCCAGTTTAAAAACTTAAACGACTTTAAAGCTAAATTTGACTTACTGAGAAACAGAGACGGGACCCCACGAGCATAGCTCATTTCCTAAATATCACAATTAGATAAATACAATTAGGCAAATACACCATTGTCATCAGCTTTACACTCACATCACACCACATCATTTAGCACCTGAGCTGTGTCAGTTGTTGGCACATTTATCATCATCATAGGCCAGAGATGTTGGATGGATAAGATACAGAACAAGGAAGAATAAAACACAGAAGGATAACGTTGATTAGAATGTCCAGTGAAGTGAGCTCTTCATCCATTCACCCATCATTTAAGCTTGTTACGTAAAATAATTCCGCCCTCAGCAGTTGTTTAGATACTTGTTGAATTTAGTTTCTGTTCTTTATATCATTGTATATTTAGTGTAATACCGAAATTTTGAAGGAACCATACTCTCACTGAAAGTCAAACCAACTCACACTTTTGTTTGAACCATATTGTCCCATATAAGCGTATTTATTTTGTCTTCAGTATTAAGTGTAGCATGTTTTTTATGTATTATCTGTTCATTTTCATATATAGCTAGATCATTCTTTTACCTGTTCATGTTATTTCACAATAATGTTATAACCAGTAGTGTTGAGTTTAGAAACACTGGAATGTTAAACTCATTGTTTTCCTTAAGCAGGGTATTAGTGTCTTGGTTTTGTAGAGTGTGGATCAAGAGCTTTAACTCAGCCAGTGTTGGCAAGAGTCATTATCAAAGTATTGTTCTCTGACATTAATATCACTGTGTTTCCTCCCTGTGGCAATTTAGGAGTGAATGGTACTGCAGTGTCACGAACATTTGAGCCTCTGTTTGTGGCACCTCCACCCAAAACACAGCGACTCCTGCATTCAGAAGCCTACATCAAGTGAGTTCCATAAACAGGCAGTCCTCATTATAAGTCAGGAGTGTGTTCAGGACTATCACAAGTTTTCCTGTACATCTGATACTATAGATTGGGGAAATGACAAATCAACTGTGTAGTTAGTACAGTAAAAGTCCTGTAACCCAAATGGCAGTGACCGAGGGTCTTTCGAACTATTATTTTTTTCGGACTGTTTGGAGGGACCTCTGAAAACATTAGAAATATGTGCTTGATCATTAAATAAACACTTAAAATTATATCGGTTATTGTTTTACTCACTGGAAATCATATAAGTGTAGCTGCAAAGTTGCTGGCAGGTACACCTGCACAAAAATTATTCGGCACTCTTACAGCACGAATCATTCTGAAACATGGATGAAGCATTGTGATGTATGGGGCATCCTGTAAATATAAGTGCAAATATTATTGTTGGTAATTATTAGAACTCAGAACTGCAAAAGATTCACTTACAGGGTGGCATATGTTTTGAGGCACCACATTTATAAATTACCTATTTTCACAACCATCATACCCTTAGGTGCCGAATAATTTTTGTGCGGGTGTACGTCCAAGTCCGAGAGCAAGTTTAAGCCAGATAAATCCATAGATAAAGCCCAGATGAAGCCGCCTAAAAAAATCTGGAGCACTGGGATAATCGGATCACTGATGGTAGGATTAAAGGACTTTTACTGTAATTTTTTTTTTTTTTCTCCCACTGGGCTGCTAGCAAAGAACATTAGAAAAGGCGACTTTTAATGAGGACTTACTCTGTACTGTTCTGTATTACTTCAGTGCATTGATGCTAGCTAAGTATCTAACCTGCCACCTTTAAAATTATGTAGGCAAAAATTAGTGTAGGAACATTTTTTGTTATGCAGAATAACAAAACCACAATGAGGTGGTTTGGATATGTGGAGAGAAAGAAGAATGAAAGACTGACCAAGAAGATGTATGTAGGTGAAGTGGAGGGAGGGGGAGACCGAGGATGAGATGGAGGGATGGAGTTGAGAGCATATGAGGGAGGGGGGAGTGAGTTGAGGGGAGGGCAGTCAAATGGTGGAAGACAGAGCGACTTGGAGGCGTTTTGTCTGTGGCCACCCTTTTGTGGGATTTGGGCGTCAGGCTATAGATAGAAAATAATTGAAGATAACTGAAATGTTGTACACCGTTATTGTTGTCATCATAATTTAGTTGTCCAAATTCATATGCTGTGAGAAGATCCAGATGTGGTAGGTGGGGGCACTCACCATCCACTCACTTGATGTAGTGCTGCTCTCGGGTGTCTGCCCTTTCCTCTCCTCCATCCTTCTTTCCTTCCATCCTCTTCTGTCTTTCTTTTCTTCAGTCTTTCCTCGTCCTTCTGCCTACAGGTGACTTTACACTCCCTCTTCTGTCTTTTGTTCGTTCATTCTTTCCTCTTCCTTCTGCCTGTGGGTGACTCTACACTGAGTGACAAGCCAGATGGTTTCCTGTAAACCAGGAAACCATTTACTATGCTGGGTGGTAACCATATAACCAGATTTTGGCACCTGGTGGTTTAGTGGGTAATTATTGCGCTTCAGTCGGATTGAGCTGGTGAAGGTTTATATCCAAGGGATGGTTGGGGTTTATTGCTCACGTAATGCCACTCAAGGATGAGTGAGGCTGGTCACTCTCATCTTAAATGTCAGGACCAACTTACCCAGCCCCAGGCTCCTACGCTCCTCGTGGGGCAACGTAGGGTTGGATGATAGATGGATGGATGGGTGGAGATCTAGGACATAATTCTTTTATTTCATTTGGGATATGGATGAGAAGTGACAAGAATTCCTGGGTAAGTCCTAAGCCACTCATATATGCTGCTGTAGGTATGAGATTACTTGTAAAGTATGCTTTGCTGTTGGATTACCATATCCATTTGACAGTAGAAATGGATGATTGCCTCATTTACGCACCTTTTATGAGGCACATTAGTTATTGGTACAATAATAATATTTTTTCCCTTTCTCCAAGGAGCACTAGTACAGTCAGGTTTTGGTATACATCAGTTTGGTAAGTGATAAATCAATCTAATGATGAACTAAAAGTTATACCTAGCATTGCGATAATGATGGTGACATTCACATTCAGTAATTGTAGTAGCTGTGTAGGACAATCCCATGTTTACATGGTACCTCCCACTCAAGCCAATAATCAGACCATTGAGCCAAAATGACTGCCAGTGTTTACATTCACTGTGATAACCTCACTATTGTTCCATGTCTTGTGTGCAAGGCCATTGAAACACCATTTCTGTTGTTAGATAATAGTGCAAATGCACAAATAGTGCAGTGTGCAATACTAAATGGAGTGATAACTTTTTGTGTGTGAAAGACTGAAGCTTGTGAATTGGAAATCATAGCTGGCAAGGAAGTTCCCTACTGGAGGGTATGATACTACTGAGGGCACCAAGGACAAGCCTAAAAGTATAAGGTTTATTTAGATTTTAGTTTACTTAGTCCTTGGCCTTCCTCCTTATCCCCATGGAACTCATGTTATATTGACCTCAGTACAGTATTTTTCTAAATCATTAGGCGATGAATTTTCACTTGACATAACCCCATTGCATACCAAGGCTTGACTATAACCACATACAGGTATCACAGAATTTATCATGGTACAGACTTTTTAGTGAGTGGAGGATTATTGCAGTAAAATTGCATGTACACACACACTCGTGCAAGAGTTTTTCCTAACGCAACATGTGAGGGAAACCACCAGAAAAAGAGGACTCGATGTACCTTCAATGCTAGATCTAATATTTACTAGGCAAGAGAATGATGTTGACAGTTTAATATATCACCCTCCACTCGGCAAAAGCGATCATCCAGTACTAAATTACAACTTCAGGATAGCAAATGACATAGTTAACAGCAATGAAAGTTACAAAATGAGCCTAAACTATAAAAAGGGAAATTATCAAGACCTAAAGAAGTATTTCTTAGAAGTTGAATGGGAAAATGAGCTTAGAGGACAAGATTTAAATGCTGTATATAAAAAATTCTGTGAATTTTATGAAATAGGAGTCCAGAAGTACATCCCACAGCACAAAGAAGCAGATAAGAAAATACAGAAATGGTTCAATACAGAATGTAAAAAATCAGAAGAAAGAAGAAATTTGTTGTGGAATAGATACTGGAGACACAATAGTGAAAGGGCATATAATAATTACAAACAGGCGAGAAACGATTATACAAGAATAAGGAGGGAAGCCCCAAAACAGTTTGAGGAGGATATAATAAATAAAAGTAGTGATCAACCAAAGCTGTTTTACAGCTACATCAGAAGCAAAGCCAAAGTAAAAGATATAATACAATCCATTACGGACGAGGGAATCACTTATACACAAGAGAAAGATATTTGTGAAGCTTTAAATAAGAATTTCCAATTAGTTTTTACAGAAGAAAAAAATTTTGAGAGGGACTATGTGGAACACGCATGTCCACACATACTACCAGATATACAAATAGCAGAAAAAGTAATACAAGAGGAGTTAAGTAAATTAGGCAGAGGAAAAGCAAGTGGTCCTGATGAAATTTCATGTTGGGTATTACGAGAATGTGCAAAGGAGTTAAGTAAACCATTATTTTTAATTTTCAAGAAATCCTTGAGTCAAGGGAAACTACCTGATATTTGGAAGAAAGCAAATATTGTCCCCTTATTCAAGAAAGGAAATAGACAAAATCCACTCAACTACCGACCAGTATCACTGACCAGTGTTGTAAGCAAGGTATTAGAAAAGCTTATAAGAAAAGCTTGGGTAAGTCATCTAGAAGAACACAGTATGATAACAGAAAGACAGTTTGGTTTCAGAAAAGGAAAATCATGTGTTACTAATCTAATGAGCTACTATGACATAGTAACAAACACAATACAGGAAAGAGAAAGATGGGTGGACAGTATCTATTTAGATTTCAAGAAAGCATTTGACACAGTACCACACCAAAGACTTTTATGGAAACTGTACCATCAAGGAAGAATTCGAGGCAAACTGCTTTGTTGGATGCAAGATTTTCTCATAAAAAGAGAAATGAGAACAGTACTAAGAGGAAACTACTCATCATGGAAAGAAGTGACTAGTGGAGTACCACAGGGTTCAGTGCTGGCACCAATCATGTATATAAATGATATAAACAGTAACACTGGAAATGAGAGCTATCTGAATATGTTTGCAGATGATGCAAAAATACAAAGGAGAATTACTAACACAGACTCTTGTAAAGAGCTGCAAGAAGAATTAAATAAACTTCATGAATGGAGTAATACATGGCAAATGGAATTCAATGTGGACAAGTGTCATGTAATCAAGTTTGGTAAAAGTGGAAAAAGACCTGATTGGGATTATAAGTTAGGAAATAAAACCCTATACACATCAGAAAGAGGGAAGGCCCTAGGTGTGATTATCAATAACAGACTATCTCCGGCTGACCACATCAGCGAGAAGGTATGGAACATGTATACATTGCTTGCAAATATGAGAATAGCATTGACATACATAAATGAAGACATGCTAAGAAGGATAATAACATCATTCATTAGACCAACCTTGGAATATGCATCAGTAGTCCGGAGTCCTCATCTCAAAAAACACATAGACAAGATTGAAAAAGTTCAAAGGGCCACTACAAGATGGATACCAAGCTTAAGGGACCTGAGCCACGAAGAAAGACTAAATAAACTGAATGTGCCAACACTACAAGAGAGAAGGAAAAGAGGTGACATGATAATGCAATGTAAGTGCATACCAGGGAAGGAGAAAATAGACATAAATGATTACTTAACATATGGAGAAGCATCAGCAAGAGGACACTGCAAAAAACTGCATAAGAAGAGAGGTGATAAAGATGTGAGGAAATTCAGTTTCCCAAACAGAGCAATTAATCAGTGGAATGCACTACCGAATGAAATAGTGTGTGCCAAAACAATTCACAAATTTAAGGATATGTACGATAAATATGGTTTATGACACAGGACAGTACGAGCTTGACTTATTCCTGTAAAGATACAATTAGGTAAGAACACACACACACACACACACACACACACACACACACACACACACACACACACACACACACACACACACACACACACACACACACCAAAGAACCCGATGTAATAGAATTATTGAAAAATTTCTGTGTGATCATATGGTCATTGAGTTCCAGAAGATAATAGGGAATGTCGAACCAAGAGACAAGCTTCATAGGCACGGAAGCTACAACTTTGGGAAAGCAGATTTTAGAGAATTAAGAAAATTTTTTGAAAATGCGGATTGGAGAAAATTCGGAGAACAAGAGAGATACAGAGGAAGTGGGATATCTTTCTAGACCTCTATAATTTGGGAGTTGAAAAATTTGTACCAAGGGTAAGAGGGAAAGCAAACAGGAATAAGGAGTGGTTTAATAGAAGGTGCATAATAGCAAAAAAAGAGATAAGGCATGGAACAACTGGAGAAAGAGAGATAACAGAACAAAGGAAGAATATAAAAGAACTAGAAATGAATACACAAGAATATGTAGAGAAGAAGAAAGGAATTTTGAAAAAGGTGTAATAGACAAATCCAAGGATGAACCCAAACTGTTTTATAGATTTGTTAATGGCAAACTGAAACAAAAGGAAGGAATCACCAAACTGAAAGTAAAAGAAGAGTCTATAAAGATGCAGCAGTGCAAGCTGAAATAATGAACAAATGTTTCCAATCGGTTTTCACTAATGAAAAAGAGTTTGTGGAAGGGGAGGGAGTGATTAGAAATGTACCAGGACCTGATGGAATTTCTAATTGGGTACTGAAGGAATGCAGAAAACAACTGGCGGATAAAATTCACAGTTGAATCGTGTGTTCTCCAGAAGAGAGGAAAGTGCCACAAGAATGGAAGAGGGCAAATGTGGTACCAGTTTATAAGGGAGGAAACAGGGAAGAACCCCTGAATTATAGACCAGTGTGTTGAGTACACCGCTTCCCGTCCGATCAGCGAAGTTAAGCAACGTTGGGTCTGGTTAGTACTTGGATGGGTGACCGCCTGGGAACACCAGATGCTGTTGGCATCCCTACGTGTCAAGTGGGGTTGGTGGAGGATTAGTGCCCCTCCCTGTAAAACAATTAACTCTAAGCCCTTGGCCACCCCGTGTGGGATACATGGCGTCTGGCAATGAATGAATGAATGAAATGTCTCTAACCAGTATGGTCACAAAATTGTGTGAGAGAATCCTGAAAGACAAATGGATAAAATATCTGGAAGAAATGAATATTTTAGCCGAATGTCAGTTTGGATTTGGAAGTGGAAGGTCATGTGTTTCCAACATGTTGAGCTCTTACTCAAGAGCGATTGATGTGGTACAGGAGAGAGATGGTTGGGTGGATTGTTTGTACTTAGAGAAGGCCTTCGACAAGGTACCTCATAAGAGACTAATGTGGAAACTAGAGTATATAGGAGGACTGAAGGGGAAACTCCGGGAATGGATGAGAGACGTTTTGAGAGACAGACAAATGAGGACAGTAATAAAGAACAGGATGTCTGGATGGAGGGAAGTAACAAGTGGAGTCCCTCAAAGCTCGGTGTTGGCGCCAGTAATGTTCCTGATTTACATAAATGATATGGTAGATGGAGTGAGCAGTTATGCAAGTCTCTTTGTTGATGATGTAAAGATCTTGAGGAAGGTAGAGGTTGAGGAGGATTGTAAAATGGATAGGATATATGATTGGAGCCGGATGTGGAAAATGAAATTTAATGTAAAGAAATGTAAAATATTGGAAATGGGTAAAAGTACTAGGAGGCCATCACTGAATTATTTGTTGGGTAATGAATTAATCACAAAAATGAGAGAAGAGAAAGATGTGGGAGTGCTGGTCCAAGATAGTTTGTCACCTGAAAAACACATTAACAAGATTGTTAGAGAGACATAAACTCTTGACTAATATAAGAGTAACATTTCATTATATGGATGAGGAGATGATGAAAAAATTGATAGTGGCCATGATCCGCCCCAGGTTAGAATATGCAGCGGTAGTATGGTCTCCACACAAAAAGATATTAACAAGATTGAGAGAATACAAAGAACAGCAACCAAGATGGTCCCCAGTCTTGCAGATCTGTCATACAGAAAGAGGCTGGAAAAGCTGGATTTGCCTTCCTTAGAGGAAAGGAGAAAGAGGGGAGACGTGATTGCAGCGTTCAGGACCATGATAGCAGATAAAATTGACCGAGAAGATCTGTTTCTATGGGATAAGAGAGCAACAAGAGGACACGGAATAAAATTGAAGAAGTTAAGCTGCTTGAAGGATATCAAGAAATATAGCTTTCCTTATAGAAGTATAGACTTATGGAATAGCCTAGACAAAGAATCGTCCAGTCTAAAAGCTTAAACGAGTTTAAAGCTAAATTTGACTTACTGAGAAACAGAGACGGAAACCCACGAGCATAGCACATTTCGTGTAATCACAATTAGGTATATTAGGTAAATACATAGATGTTTGGAACAACTTAGGCAAAGAGGTGGTGCAGGAGAAAAACATTCATGTGTGTAAAAGTAGACTAGATAAATGTGGATATGAGACAGGACAACACGAGCATTGCTCAATTCCTGTATACTACAAATAGGTAAATGCACACACACACACACACACACACACACACACACACACACACACACACACACACACACACACAAAATGAACCACAAATAATATGCCTAACTGAAACAAAATTAACACCAAGGATATCCAATGACATACTAAACTTAGAGGAATACAATATATGGAGAAGAGACAGAAATTTAAAAAAAGGAGGAGGAATTATAATATTAACTAAGAAAAATCTAAAAGTCAAGGAAATAAAACTAGATATACTATCACAAGTAGAACTGATTGCAGTAGAGATCGACACATCTGAAGGTAAAGTAATTGAGCCAATTTGTACATGCCACCCAGATCAAACACATGGGAAAGAGACGAATATGAGGACCTGGCAGAGAGTACAATTCAGAGTATAAGATCATTGCTACATAAAATGGAAGAGAAATCGGAAAGAATTATACTAACTGGGGACTTCAATACAAATATAAATTGGAGTACTCTAGATATAAATAGCCAAGAAAGCTGTTGGGACCAAAAGCTCCTGGATCTCGTACAAGAGTTTTTCTTAACGCAACATGTGAGGGAAACCACCAGAAAAAGAGGACTTGATGTACCTTCAGTGCTAGATCTAATATTTACTAGACAAGAAAATGATATTGACAGTTTAATATATCACCCTCCACTCGGCAAAAGCGATCATGCAGTACTAAAATATAACTTCAGGATAGCATATGACATAGTAAACAGCAATGACAGTTACAGAAAGAGCCTAAACTATAAAAAGGGAAATTATCAAGATCTAAAGAAGTATTTCTTAGAAGTTGATTGGGAAAATGAGCTTAGAGGACAAGATTTAAATGCTGTATATAAAAAATTCTGTGAATTTTATGAAATAGGAGTCCAGAAGTACATCCCACAGCACAAAGAAGCAGATAAGAAAATACAGAAATGGTTCAATAGAGAATGTAAAAAATCAAAAGAAAGAAGAGATTTGTTGTGGAATAGATACAGAAGACACAATAGTGAAAGGACGTATAATAATTACAAACAGGCAAGAAACGACTATACAAGAATAAGGAGGGAAGCCCCAAAACAGTTTGAGGAGGATATAATAAATAAAAGTAGTGATCAACCAAAGCTGTTTTACAGCTATATCAGAGGCAAAACCAAAGTAAAAGATATAATACAATCCATTACGGACGAGGGAATCACTTATACACAAGAGAAAGATATTTGTGAAGCACTAAGTAAGAATTTCCAATTAGTTTTTACAGAAGAAAAAAATTTTGAGAGGGACTATGTGGAACACGCATGTCCACACATACTACCAGATATACAAATAGCAGAAAAAGTAATACAGGAGGAGTTAAGTAGATTAGACAGAGGAAAAGCAAGTGGTCCTGATGAAATTTCATGTTGGGTATTACGAGAATGTGCAAAGGAGTTAAGTAAACCATTATTTTTAATTTTTAAGAAATCCTTGAGTCAAGGTAAACTACCTGATATTTGGAAGAAAGCAAATATTGTCCCTTATTCAAGAAAGGAAATAGACAAAATCCACTCAACTACCGACCAATATCACTGACCAGTGTTGTAAGCAAGGTATTAGAAAAACTTATAAGAAAAGCTTGGGTAAATCATCTAGAAGAACACAGTATGATAACAGAAAGACAGTTTGGTTTCAGAAAAGGAAAATCATGTGTTACTAATCTGTTGAGCTACTATGACAGCGTAACAAACACAATACAGGAAAGGGAAGGATGGGTGGACAGTATCTATTTAGATTTCAAGAAAGCATTTGACACAGTACCACACCAAAGACTTTTATGGAAACTGTACCATCAAGGAGGAATTCGAGGCAAACTGTTTTATTGGATGCAAGACTTTCTCATAAAAAGAGAAATGAGGACAGTACTAAGAGGAAACTACTCATCCTGGAAAGAAGTGACTAGTGGAATACCACAGGGTTCAATGCAGGCATCAATCATGTTTTTAGTGTATATAAATGATATAAACAGTAACACTGGAAATGAGAGCTATCTGAATATGTTTGCAGATGATGCAAAAATACAAAGGAGAATTACTAACACAGACTCTTGTAAAGAGCTACAAGAAGAATTAAATAAACTTCATGAATGGAGTAGTACATGCCAAATGGAATTCAATGTGGACAAGTGTCATGTAATCAAGTTTGGTAAAAGTGGAAAAAGACCTGATTGGGATTATAAGTTAGGAAATAAAACCCTGTACACATCAGAAAGAGAGAAAGACCTAGGTGTGATTATCAATAACAGACTATCTCCGGCTGACCACATCAGCGAGAAGGTACGGAACATGTATACACTGCTTGCAAGTATGAGAATAGCATTCACATACATAACTGAAGACATGCTAAGAAGGATAATAACATCATTCATTAGACCAACCCTGGAATATGCATCAGTAGTCTGGAGTCCTCATCTCAAAAAGCATATAGACAAGATTGAAAAAGTTCAAAGGGCTGCTACAAGATGGATACCAAGCTTAAGGGACCTAAGCTATGAAGAAAGACTAAATAAACTGAATCTACCAACACTACAGGAGAGAAGGAAAAGGGGTGACATGATAATGCTATATAAGTGCATATCAGGAAAGGAGAAAATAGACATAAATGATTACTTAACATATGGAGAAGCATCAGCAAGAGGACACTGTAAAAAACTGCATGAGAAGAGAGGTGATGAAGACGTAAGGAAATTTAGTTTCCCAAACAGAGCAATTGATCAGTGGAATGCACTACCGAATGAAATAGTGTGTGCCAAAACAATTCACAAATTTAAGGATATGTACGATAAATATGGTTTAAGACACGGGACAGTACGAGCTTGACTCATTCCTGTAAAGACACAATTAGGTAAGAACACACACACACATCATACAAGTGAGAGAGGGGTGGCCAGACTGTATCTACCTAGACCTCAGGAAAGCATTTGACAGGGTGGCCTTTAAGAGATTGCTGTGGAAGTTGAAGACCTTTGGAGGAGGGAATGGGGAAACTATTATCCCCATGGTGCTGGGCCCCCTGCACCCTATCCACTTCCCACAACTGGGCATATTTTTGTAATGTGGATAAAAAATAAAAAATAAAAAAAAATAAAAATCAGTCACCATATGATACAAACACACAAAGTTCATACTTACCTTCTGTTGGTTTATATCTCTACTAGTGTTTGGGTGGCTGACTGCAGTCAGTACATGTGTACTCTGCCCCTCCAGGTACCTTCCCCACCCCCCCCACCCCACCTCTGTCCCAGCTAGCCTCTCCCTGCACCCCCATGCACTCGAGAGAATCTGCCACACCACTGTCAGTGAGTTTGGCTTGTTTTTAAGTTGAAACGCCCGTGAAATGTGAAAATGTCCTGAGATGTGAACCGGCATCGGGGGGTTAAAGTGGATGGAAGATTATCTGATAGGAAGGCAGATGAGAAAAGTCATAAGAAACAAGATTTCACAATAGAAAGATGTGATTAGTGGAGTACCCCAGGGCTGTGTCTTGGCTCCAGTAGTGTTTCTGATATTAAATGATTTGCCAGAAGGTTTGAATAGTTACGTGAGTATGTTTGCAGATGATGCTAAGATCATGAAACATATTAAATGTGCTGATAGTTGTAAGGAGCTGCAAGAGCACTTGTACAAACTCCACAGCTGAAACCAGACTTGGAAAATGGAACTCAGTGCCAAGAAGTGTCATGCATTTCAAATAGGAGTGAGTGAAAAAAGACCAAATTGGATGTATAAAATGGGTGGTGAGATAATTAGCAAATGAAAAGAAGAGAGGGGCTTAGGTGTGATTATACAAGATGACCTCTCACCATAAAAACATAAACAGAATTATTAGAGGCAAATATGAATTACTGACCAACATGAGAGTGGCTGTTAATTACAGGTATACCTCAATATACGAGACCACTAGATGCGATACCCTGGCTTAACGATGGGGGTAGAAATACCACCATACCCTGCCTAACGATGGCCAAACCCTGGTTTAAAGATGGGTTTTTATTTATTTTTTACCAATTTTGATGATATTTTAGACTGAAGTTGTGTATTTAGGTTGATTTATAAGGTTTTTTAGACTTAGATTAATGTGTTGTAGCTATAGATGGGGTGAATATTGTCATTTTGGGGTACAGTTTACTAAGCTTTTCTCCTGACTTATGTTTGATGATTTTCAGATTTTATTTGTTGGTTTTAGTGAGTTATTTACAGGTGTTAGGCTTAGGTTAGCTTCTTTTACAGCTGTTAGGCCATTTAGATTGGCTTTAAACTTGTTTTTGGACTCATTTGGATGGGTTCAGGACTTGGTGGGGGGGTAAGTCCATGGCTCAGAAATGTATCCCTATACTTTACATGTTAAATCTACCCCGACATACAATACCCCACCTAACGATGCGTTTTTACTTAACCAGTTGCATTGTTACACCAGGGTATACCTGTATCAGGACGAGGAAATGCTGAGGGAATTGATAGTGTCCCCGATACGACAAAGACTAGAATATGCAGCTGGGATATGGTCACCCCATCTGAAAAAGCGTAATGATAAACTGGAGAAAGTACAACAGATGGCTACGAGGATACCATGCTTAAGGGAGCAGACCTATGAGAAGAGATTGGCAAAAGTGAAGTTACCAACACTGCATGAGAGATGAGAAAGAGGAGATTTGATTTCGATGTTTAGAAATGTAAGGTGTACGGAAAAGGAGGGTAGAAAGAATTTTTTTTTATTGGACAATGGACGAACAAGAAGTCATGAATTTAAATTGAGGAAGAGCAGATGTCTTAACCTCTTCTTTACCGACCCCTCCCCCCAATGTGAACACTACGTTTACCCCCCATACCGACCTGACAGCTCCTCCTTCCATAGTGTGAGGGGTAGTGTATATTTTTTGCCACGTCGAAACTATTCATCCTTTGTGATTTGTTTGTATACTGATGATCACATAAACCCAGCATGATGGTGGTGGTATGTGAATGTAGGGAAGAGTAAAGTGATGGTCTTTGAGAGAGGTGAAGTTAGTGAATGTACAGCGAGGTTAGATGGTGAGGAATTGGAAAATGTGAGTACGTTTAAGTATTTGGGTAGTGTGATGAGTAAGGATGGAGGTTTGGAGGGTGAAGTGCTTGAAAGGGTACAGCAGGGAAGAAAGGTTGCTGGTTCCTTGAAAGCAGTGATAAGAAACAGGGAAGTGAGCATGGAAGTGAAAAAGTTACTACATGACAGTATTGTGATACCAACTCTAACGAATGGAAGTGAAGCTAGGACATTGTTGGAAGGACACAAGTCAAGAGTGAGAGCAGTGGAAATGAGTTATTTAAGAGGAGCCTGTGGAGTCACGTGGAGAGACAGGCTGACGAATGAGGATATAAAGGAGTGTTGTTGTGTGGATGTGGATGTGATAGGAAGCGTTATGAGGAACACACTGAGGTGGTTTGGCCATGTGGAGAGGATGGAGGGTGAAAGACTGATGAAGAGAGTGTATGTGAGTGAGGTGGAGGGGGGAAGAGGGAGGGGGAGGCCGAGGATGAGATGGAGGGATGGGGTGGAGAGGTATATGAGAGAGGGGGGTGTGAGTTGGGAGCAGGGCAGTGAAATGGCGGGGGACAGGGCGACTTGGAGGCGATTTGTTTGTGGCCACCCCAAACGGGATTGAGGCGTCTGGCAATAGATAGATAGATAGATAGATAGATAGATATATATATATATATATATATATATATATATATATATAAAATAAATCATGATATAAGTTTACATATCTAATGCTGAAGTACTGTTACCCAGGTAACTACCATACAAACTGGCTTGAAAAAAATGTCTTGCACTGATGGATGGCTTATTTATTTACCTTGTAAGCTGAGCATGAAGTGTGTGGACACACGTGATGGTGGTGGCGACCTTGATCCACTTGTTGCTGAGAGTGTGGTGTCACAAAGCTTGCTACTAATTTCCTCCTCCTCACTCACATCAACCTGGCTATCATTTTCAGGATCACAGTCATCTACTGACACATCAGACACTGCTGCATCATCATCTGATGCATCTAAATAAGTATCCTCATGAGGAATAAACTCGTCACTATTGGAATTTGCCAGAGATGCCATGAGAGAAAAATATCCTGTATACCCTCTCTCGTGGTCAAGTGCGTGATACCTGACTCACTAAGGCAGGCCAAGGGATGTAAATTTTGTCGTATGTCAGCAGAAGATATAGTACGATATCTGTAGTAGAAATTATAAATAAAATAATGATTGGTCTAAAAGAGGTTACATCACAGATGAGTGAGCAAGCCATTGGTGTCACCACAACTCAGTCATGATGTATCTTGTGATGTCAAAATTCATCAGAACTTCGTCACAGTCTTTGTTGTCAAAACACAGAGCTGTTGCCATCACGAGGTCTTCAGAAATAGCCTTACCAGGCTACCCTGAGGCCCATAAGCTGACATTCATTAGAGGGTGTACCAGCGTACCACAGTAGCAGTTCCGGTGTCTCACGGGTGTTTACAGGTGATGTACGGAGGTACATCAAAACACATTTCCGGTAAAGAGGGGGTTAATGGTCATCAAAGGTTAGGTTTCCCAAACAGGAGTATGGGTATTTGGAACAACTTTGACAAGAAGGTGGAGAATGTAAAAAGCATTGATGTTTTTAAAACTAGTTTGGATAAAAGTAGATATGGAGACAGGACAATACGAGTTTACCTCACTTCCTGTGCTCACCATCCACTCACTTGATGTAGTGCTGCTCTCGGGTGTCTGCCTTTTCCTCTCCTCCATCCTTCTTTCCTTCCGTCCTCTTCTGTCTTTCTTTCCTTCAGTCTTTCCTCATCCTTCTGCCTATGGTTGACTTTACACTCCCTCTTCTGTCTCTCCTTCATTCTTTCCTCTTCCTTCTGCCTGTGGGTGACTCTACACTGAATGACAAGCCAATGGGGGGGAGGTGATGGCTCAATCGTTAGAGAGGTGGCCTGCAGTCCTAACGGACCCAGGTTCGAATTCCGGCTGGGGTAGGGAACAATTTAAGGATTTGAATTTCATTAAATCAGGCTTCACTGATCTACCAGAAGACCCGCCGACATGTCGTAAAAATGACCCCGCTAATACCAATACACCAGTCCTGTGTGAGACAGCCCTAGCATGTATTCAATATGGACGGTGGGTGTAGCGCCGAAGTGGTGACATGTAGAGGTGTATGGTATGTAGGAAGACTGCTAGGCCTTGATAGCAGGCTGTGAAGCCTATGCCCAGAGTCGGACACAAAAAAAAAAAAAAAAAAATGGTTTTTATACACCAGGAAACCATTTACTATGCTGGGTGGTAACCATATAACCAAATTTTGGCGCCTGGTGGTTTAATGGGTAATTATTGTGCTCCAGTTGGATTGAGCCAGTGAAGGTTTACATCCAAGGGGTGGTTGGGGTTTATTGCTCATGTAATGCTGCTCAGAGATGAGTGATGCTGGTCACACTCATCTTAAATGTCAGGACCAACTGCCTAGCCGCGGGCTCCTACGTTCCTCATGGGGCAACATAGGATCGGATGATGGATGGTAAATACACACACACACACACACACACACTGGTGCAGTGGTAACGCTCTCGCCTAGCATCTGCTAAGACGGGGGTTCGCGCCTTGCTCGGGATGCGAAAAAGTTTCACTGACAAAGCTGGTGGTCACTGTCCTCCTTGAGCAAGAGGATGGGTGTGTGCGTGTGTGAAGGTCAAGGCTTTGCCCTTAGATCGGACTATATGAGCTCTCAGCTCTCCTCCGGGAGGGTAAAATGCCGATGATCACAAACCATCACGTGATCCTGACCGACCCGGTGAATTACACACACACACACACACACAGGTCACCGACAGAGGAACAGCTCCGTGCTTACTTTGGAGAAATATCGTTAAAACGGCAGTGAAAAGGAGGCCAGCTTATTATGATTATGTGATTTGAATGCGTGAATGGTGGCCTCGTCTGATATTAGTGTAAAAGCTTGAGGATTTGGTAAGATAAGTGCACAAGACACAGTACAAGTTTAAAATTTTCGTACAGCTGTATAATAGCGTAAGGAGAGAGTCCTTTGTTTACATGCAGTGAAGGTGAATTAGTGGGTTTCTCCAATGAAGACCAGAGTGGAGGGAATATTAAACTGAACCAAACAAGAGTAGCAGGTGTACAGAAATGGCTGAGATGAGCAGGTGTGCAGAAAATGGTTGAGAGGAATGGCCAGGAATTAAAAAGGTTATGGTCAGAGAGTTGCAAGAATGAACACTATAACAAGAGAGAGAGATTAAGGAATTGAAAAATGAGTTACAGAGCATCTGTTCATTAGTGCAGAGCAAGAGAGAGAAGTATCAGAATTGAAAGTAAGTAATGAATCAGTTACAAATGAAATAAATCAGCTTAAGAGGGAAAATAAGAGGCTGCAAGAAGAAAGGGGTAGGATGAAAAGTAATATTGATGAGAATGAATCAAAAACTAAGATGCAAGATAAGCACATTAAGGAAATCAAGGAGAGCACAGAGGGTGGAAAAAAATGCAGGAGGAGGGGAAATTAACCTAAAAGAGATTATAGAACAACAGAAGAAAGAAAACCAGGAAAATGTAGAGAAGGAAGTGGTTAGGGTACTAAAAGTAAAGAACCACTGGTCAGAGATGCAGCAGAAAAAAAATAAATAAATAAATAAATAAGTGATTATTTCAGGTTTGAAAGAAAAACCTGTGTCACTGAAGTCAGAAAGAAAAAGGGAAGAATTGAGAAGGGCAAAGGAAATAGTATCAGTAGTTATGAAAGGATATTACAAAGCCCAAGAGGAATTCAAAAAAATGTTTAGGCTGGGAAAATATGTTAGGAGAGCAGAAGTTGAAGACTGTAATGTGCTGCAGGAGGACCTGGATAGGATTCATGAGTGGAACTGGATGTGGGAAATGAATTTCAGCACAAATAAATGTAAATTATTGGAAATGGGTAGAAGTATCAAGATACCATCACTGAATTATTTGATGGGTAATGAACCAGTCACAAAAGCGAGAGAAGAGAAGGACTTGGAAGTTCTGGTCCAGGATAATTTGTCACCCGAAAAACACATTAACAAGGTAGTTAGAGAGACATAATCTCTGGACTAACATAAGAGTACCATTTCTTTACATGGATGAGGATATGTTGAAAAACTTGATAGTGGCCAAGATCCACCCCAGGTTAGCATATGTTACAGTAGTGTGGTCTCCACACAAAAAGAAAGATATAAACAAGATCGAGAGAAAACAAAGAGCAGCAACCAAGATGGTCCCTAGCCTGTTAGATCTGTTGTATAGGGAAAGGCTGGAAAAGCTAGATCTGCCTTCCTTAGAAGAAAGGACAGAGAGAGAGTTGACATTATTCCAGTGTTCGGGGCTATGATGGGAGTAGAAAAATTGACTGAGACGATCTGTTTTTATGGGATGGTAGAGCAACAAGAGGACACAGAATGAAACTGAAAAAGCCAAGTTGCTTAAGGGATATTAAGAAATGTAGTTTTCCATATAGATGCATGGACCTGTGGAATAGCCTGCACAAAGAGATTGTCAAGTCATATACTTGAACAAGTTCAAAGCAAAATTTCATTTATTGAGAAACAGAGATGGGACCCCCGCAGGCATAACTCATTTCCTGTATATCACAACTAAGTAAATACAACTATGTAACACACACACACACACACACACACACACACACACACACACACACACACACACACACACACACACACACACACACACTGGCTCAGTGGTAATTGTCTTGCCAAGCATCTGGTAGATGGGGGTTTGCACCTTGCTGAGGTTGTGTAAAGTTTCACTGATGAAGCAGGTGGTTACTGTCTCCCATGAGCAAGGGAATGGGTGTGTGCATGTGTGAAGGTCATAGCCTTGCCCTTAGATCGGAGAATATGAGCTTTTAGCTTTCCCCCAGGAAGATAAAAGCTGACGATCAGGACCATCACATGATCCCGGACCAACCCTGTGAATTACACACACACACACACCAATTATGTTCTTAGTATATATAAATGACATTGACCTCAACATTGGAAATGGAAGGTATCTAAATGTGTTTGCTGATGATGCAAAAATACAGAGGAGAATTACGGACTGACTCTTGCAGAGAGCTACAAGAAGACTTAACCCATGGATTGCACAATTACCTTTTTTTATCGCACCCCATGGTGCGCATGAAACGGAGGAAAAAAAAGTAATTTTTTTTTAGTACATAAACTTATAGGATGTCATTTGGTGAAAAAAAAAATCTCTCTTTCTCTGTCTTTGCGCAGGGCCATGCATAAGTTTATGTACGGGAGTAGTGAAAAAATGAAAAAAAAAAAATAAATAAAGTTTTGCTTATTGTAAACTTGAAGATAAACATCCAGCGCATCATCTGGTGAAAAGAAAAAAATCTCCCTCTCTCTCTGTCTTTGCATAGCACCATACTTAAAGTTTGCATAGGGGTCAAGTTGTTTACGGTGATGCACAGCCAGCACAGCCTTGAACTGTGGCTTGCAATGTGACACTACCCAGCCTGAGCTGTGGCTCGTAATCCATGGGTTAATTATAAATAAGCTTCATGAATGGAGCAATAGATGGCAAATGGAATTCAATGTGGAAAAATGCTATATAATCAAGTTTGGTAAAAGTGGAGGAAGACCACACTGGGATTATAAACTAGGAAGTTCAGCCCTACACACATCAGAATAGGACAGGGACCTATGAGTGATAATCAGTAACAGATTATCTCTGGCTGACCACATCAGTGAGAAAGTGTAGAACATGTATATACTGCTTGCTAATGTGAGAATAGCATTCACATATATAAATGGAGACATGCTCAGAAAGATAATCACATCATTTCATTAGACCAACCTTAAAGTATGCATCAGTAGTCTGGAATCCACATCTCAAAAATCTCATAGATAAGATTGAAAAGGTACAAAGGGCCACAACAAGATGAGCACCAAGCTTAAGGAATCTAAGCTATGAAGAAAGAGTAAAAACATGAAACCTGCTAACATTACAAGACAGAAAGAAAAGGGGAGACATGATTATGCTATATAAATGCATCACAGGAAAAGAGAAAATAGACATAAATGAGTATGTAATCTATGGGGAAGCATCAGCGAGAGGATACTTCAAAAAACTGCATAAAAAGAGCGGTAGTAAAGACGTAAGGAAATTCAGTTTCCCAAATATGGCATCTGAACTGAGGAATGCATTACCGAATGAAATAGTGTGTGCCAAAACTATTCATAAATTTAAGGAGATGAATGATAAAAATGGTTTAATACACAGGACAGTACAAGCTTGACTCATTGCTGTAAAAATACAATTAGGTAAGAGCAATTAGGGAAGAACACACACACACACACACACACACACACACACACACACACACACACCTCTCCTCCATCAGTCTTGGGAGTGGTGAGAGCCAATTATTGTCATTGTTCTCTATTATTAACCTGTAGAGGTGTGTGTGTGTGTGGTAGTAGTAGTAGTAGTAGTAGTAGGTGGCGGTTGGAAAGTCAGACCAAAGAAGAGTGGGGTCACCTGTGAAACATTTACAAGGAGGTGGCAATTGCTTTTTGGGGAAGGGTAGGGGGATAAGAGGATGAGTGGAGACAATGGACTTTAATCTGGATGAGAGGGAGAGAGAGAGAGAGAGAGAAGGAGCGTACAGAAGGTATGGAGTGGCAGATGGGGTAGAGGGAGAGCTTTGTGTCATCAGTAATTATGGGATCAGGGTTGGGTTAGGCAGGCTTGGTAAAGGGTGTGAGGGCTTCAGACAAAGAGGCAGATGTAGGGGAGGAACAAGGTGGTCATTATAACGCTGGTGCTAATTGTACTGCACATCAGTGATGGACATCAGCATTGTAGTAGCAGTACAGTATGTTGGAATGGATAAAAATTCGTTCGAAAATGCACAGAGAAGAATGACAAAAATGATACATGATAATCGGAACCTTTCTTATGAAGACAGACTAACAAGACAAAATTTGCACTCACTAGAAAGGCATAGCCTTGAGCCTTGAGGACACAGGATTAAAACAAAAGGCTAGTGCGCACATACACACACACACACGCATGCACACACGCGCGCACAGACACACACACACACACACACACACACTTGGGATCATGGAAGGCAGGTCAGGTAGAGGTGCTAATTAGCTGAGGCTTCACAATGCGTTAGGGGAATGGCAGGGTAAGGGTTTCTGAGTCATACAAGTTTTCGTACATCAGGCTTACGCCATGTCTTCTCACTTTTTTGATATCGTATCTATAACAAAATCGTCCAATACCCTTCCAGTCATTTTAAAAATCGCCCCAAAAAGTGCAACGTGCAGCCATTCAACTTTAAGCGCAAGTCATCTTCCCAAGTCACCCAATCTGACGCGAAACGTGCGCATCTGGCAACCCTGGCAAAGAGACAGAGGTTGAAGGGAGCCAGTAAGAAGAGGAGAGTTAATGAGATGAAAATCCTTTGACTCCACCCTATTGAGAAGAGCTGTATGTGGGGAGCCTTCCCACACATGAGAGTTGTACTCTATACGGGGACAAATAAAACCTGTTTGTAAAGTCAACGACTGTGCAGGGGTAAAGAAGATACGGAGTTGGCTTAGCACACCTAATCTCTTGGAAGCAGATTTTACAAGAGATTTAATATGATCATTCCAAGATAAGTTCTGAGTGAATGAAACCCCAAGCATGTTCAAGGGTGATGCAGAATTAAGCTGGATATTATTAAACATTAGTGGGTACTCCTGTGGAAGATTTTGTCGGGTTGATAGGTGTAAGAACTGAGTTTTTGATGCATTAAAAACGACACGATCGTACTTACTCCAGTCGGAGATATGAGCCATGTCAGACATTAGGTGTGCCATAGCCTCATCCCTTGTTTGTTGCAGTAACTGCTGAGATGGACGTTGCTGGAAGCGAATGAAAAGATGAAGGGCGGAGTTATCAGCATATGAGTGGATAGGGTTAGATGTACAGCTTAGAAGGTCATCGATGTATAAAAGGAGGAGAGTTGGTGATAGGACAGAGCCCTGAGGAACACCACTGTTGATGGATCTAGGAGAAGAGCGATGACGGTCTACAACAGTGGCTATACGAGGTGCAACCCAGAAGTTCCAATAATCTGAACAGAGGGAGCCAACTGTTTGCAGTTTTGCCTTTTGCCACTAGGAGGAATCAGCAGCACCCCTTGTGCATCAGTGTGGCCCCAGCCGTGTCTGTGAGTGGATGTGTTGTTGAGCTACGCTTACTATTGTAACATGGTGTGTAGGTGGTTTGGCAGTTTTGCAATAGCGGACCAGTGGCACAGCAATGTCGTCAATATTGATCGTTTTCTTTGATATCCAAGGATTGTTCACAAGGAATTTGTCCCACCCAGTCAATCTGTCAGTGGAAAGTTTCACTGTGAAGTTTTGCAGCGTCTGAGGGAGAACATCCACCACAAATGTCCAGAACAGTGGAAGAACAAGGTCTGGGTCCTGCATCATGGCAATGCCCCCGCCCACACATCAATTGTTGTCCAGCAGTTTCTGGCTTCCACTAACACAGTAGTCATTCCCCACCCACCCTATTCGCCTGATTTTGCCTTCTGTGACTTTTTCCTGTTTCCCAAGCTGAAATTACGACTGAAAGGGCGTCAATTTGACACAATTGAGGAGTTCCAGACAGAATCGCAGGAGGTACTCAAGACCATCACGTCTGAAGCCTTCCAGGGACACATGGACTCGTGGAAAAAATGCTGGGACCACTTTATACATGCTCAAGGGGACTACTTCGAAGGCAACAGTGAGAACTAGGAGGTAAGTTAACTTATTTTCTTGCAGTATTCAGATTACTGAAACTTTTGGGTGGCACCTCGTAGAGTGACCAGAAAGGAAGCTATAGATGAAGGTACAGATAGAAGGATAGAAACCCTAAGAGGGCAGTTTGGAAATTAAAGATTTATGCCAGACTCGATCGAATGCCTTTGAGATGTCAAGTACAGTGGCAAAGTTTTCGCCAAAGTCCCAAAAGGAGAATGACCAGGAGTCTGAAAAGTAGGTGAGAAGATCTCCAGTGGAAAGTCCCCGACGGAACCCATACTGATGATCAGAAAGAAGGTTGTGATAGGAAAGATGCTCTAAAATTTTACTATAAAGAATTGTCTCAAAAACTTTTGAGATACAGGATGTTAAAGCAATTGGATGATAGTTAGAAGGTTGGGAATGGTCACCCTTCTTTGGGACTGGCTGAATGAGAGCAAACTTCCAGCAAACAGGAAAGGTACAAGTTGATAGACAAAGGCAAAAGAGTTTACCAAGAGAGGGTGTAAGCTCAGAAGCACAGATCTTGAGGACAGTAGGAGGGACTCCATCACGTCCTTATACCTTGTTAATATTGAGGCCAGTGGTGGCAGAAAATACATCAGCTGAAGAAATTTTAATGTCAGCAATGAGGAAGTCAGAGGGGGGAAGTGATGGAGGAACAGCAACAGAATCGTCTAAGGTGGAACTGGAGGAGAATGTCTGAGTGAAGAGAAATAAAGCATATCTCTTTGCTCAGAGCCATCAGAGTAGAAAAGAGGAGGGAAGGATGATGAGGTAAAGTTGTTAGAAAGGTTTTTGGCAAGGTGCCAGAAGTAGCAGGAAGAATTTGAGTTGGAGAGTTGAGAGCATTTAGTACGGATGAAATTACAGTATTTATAGCAGAGCGAAGAATAGACAGCACGATTCCAGGCAGAAACATAAAAAGATGTGATTCACGGGTGGGTTGGCTCTGGTACCTTTTATAGGCCCTCTCCTTGTTGTGAACAGCATTAGAACAAGCATGATTAAACCAAGGCTTTCTTGCATTAGTCAAAGGATATGAGAAGGGATTGTATGCTTACATGCCCTAGATAATAACCTCCGTAATGCGCAAGGCACACTCACATGGCTCCCGGCCATGGAAACAATAATTATTCCAGGGAAAATCAAAGAAGTACTGCCTGAGGGCCTCCCAGCCCGCAGCTCCAAAATGTCAAAGTTAACGTTTGTTTGGAGGGTCCACAGGCCGTACCAGAGCGATAGGACAGGTTTAGGTAATAAGGTTGTGATCAGAGGAGCCCAGCAGAGAGGAAGGATTAACAGTGTAAGCAGAAGGATCAGTTGTAAGGAAGAGGTCACGTATGTTGGAGCTCTCTCTCCAAGGTGGTCAGGGATATGGGTAGGGTGCTGTACAAGCTGCTATAGGTCATTAAGGATAGAAAAGATGTAGGCTTGTTCACCAGGTGGATCAGTGAAAGGAGAGGAGAGCCAAAAGTGGTAGTGGACATTGAAATCTCCTAGAATGGAGATATCAGAGAAAGGAGAAATGGATAGAATGTGTTCCATTGTAGAAGTAAGATAGTCGAAGAATTTTTGATAGTCAGTAGAATTAGGGGATAAATGAACAGCTCAGATGTATTTAGTCAGAGAATGACAGGAGAGCCGAAGCCAGAGAGTAGAGAATTCAGAAGAATCAAGTTCCGGAACACGAAAGCAAGATAAGTCATTGTGTACATATACACAACAGCCACTTTTGGCTTTTAACCCTTTAACCACGGGCATTGTTTTGCCCTGACTGGCCTCTCCCGCGGGGGTTCCAGCCAAAATGTAAACAAACTTTAAACCTTTATAACTCTGCACAGAATAAATCTAGAGCGAAAAATAAGGTACCTTTAGAAAATACTAACCTTCGGCTTTGCAATGATGTAGGTTTCATGATTTCGTTGACTATCACTGGATGGGCAGTGCCATTAGAAGTGAGCGATCTAAAATCACTATTTTTTGCTCACAATCCATTACCTAATGCCAACCTCATTCTGATAATAATACTATAAACATATATGAACACTGCACATACGATAAACACCCTCTCTGTGTTCACTGAGGCAGGTAAAAGGCACTGTAATTGCCCGCACTTCACTGCCAGATCAGCGGTGTTGTAATCACTATTTTTCGCTCACACACCATTACCAGATGCCAACCTCATTCTGATAATAATACTATATACATATATGAACACTGCACATATGATAAACACCCACTCTGTGTTCACTGAGGCAGGTAAAAGGCACTGTAATTGCCCGCACTTCACTGCCACATCAGCGGTGTTGTAATCACTATTTTTCGTTCACACACCATTACCAAATGCCAACCTCATTCTGATAATAATACTATAAACATATATGAACACTTCACATACGATAAACACCCACTCTGTGTTCACTGAGGCGGGTAAAAGGCACTGTAATTGCCCGCACTTCACTGCCACATCAGCGGTGTTGTCACTCAAACAGCTGGACAGATACTGATGCGTGTTTGGTCAGGGGTGGGGTGGGGGGCCCGGGGGATGGGAGGTGGGGGCCCGGGGGGTAGGAGGAGGGAGGTGGGGGTTGGCTGGAGTGAAAGAACTTAATAGGTACTCTCCCTTGAAACAAATGGCGCATGGAAAAAACGCGCGGTATTCAAAATATTCACAAACATTCAAGAATGACACCCGCGGTTTGGTCCAGTTTTTGCAATGTCATTCTGGGATGACACCCGCGGTTAAAGGGTTAAATGATTATAGAGAAAGTAGGAGGAGTCAGAAAAGGGTTTGCTATTAGTTGCCTCAGATAGCTGAGTCTCTGTCAGGAAGAGAAGATGAGGTTTAGAGGAGGAGGAGGTGGTGCTCAACTGAGCGAAAGTTAGAGGGGAGGCTGTGAATGTTGCAGAAATAAAGAAGAAATGAGTCAGGCAGCTCATTGAGTTGTCACTGGGAGAGGAGCAGATAGTGGGGGCATTTATGGTCCCCCCCCACCCCTAGGGAACTCCTAGGCTTGGTTATTGGTCGCCATTTTTCTTTATAATTTTGAGGAGGAAGTGTATTGTGCATGTAGTTTGGTGTTGACAGTTAGAGAGACTTGTATTGGAGAGCATGCTGGCCTACTCTCTGTGTTACCAAAACACTGAAAAAGTTCTTCTCTAATAATCCCAACTCTACCCAGTTCCACATTTGCAACTTAATACTAGCTGGTATAGATTTATTCATACCAGGTCAACAGTTCACTAAAAGATCGAACTCTCCAAAATAGTTTGATGGCAACTGTGCCAGAGCGACAGCCCAAAAATCATTAGCATATAACTCTCACTTAAAAACATCTAAATCACTCTCTCAATTTAAAATTGCTAGAAATCATGCAAAAGCTGTAATAAATCTAGCTAAATCAAACTTTCTTCAAAAGCAAGCTTCAAAACTACTTAAAAACCCTAATGACAATAGAATATTCTGGTCAACTCTTCTATCTATCTATCTATTGCCAGACACCGTAATCCCTTAAGGGGTGGCCATTTGACTTTGAGTTATTTGTTTTAAGGGGAGGGGCACCAACCCTCCACCAACCCACTTGTTCACACGTAGGGAGCACGTATGGTTTGGTTATATGGTTACCACCCAGCGTTGTAAATGGTTTCTTGGCTTACAGGAAACCATTTGGCTTGTCACTCAATGTAAAGCCACCTGTAAAGGAAAGAAAAACAATAAGAAGTGACAGGAAAGATAGGAGAAATAGGAAGAGAGGAGGGGAGGCACAGAAAAAAATGATAAAGGCTAAGGAAGAAGTAGGCAGCACTACATCAAGTGAGTGGATGATGGTCGCTCTTAATTCTTTCAATAATAACAAGTCATCATCTATTCCCCCACTAAAATCTTCAAATGGCAACATTACAAGTGACCCACATGTGAAAGCAGATATTTTTGCCAGTACATTTGCCAGAAATTCTACCATAGAGGATCCCAGCCAGAACATTCCAGTACTAGAACTTGACTCTCCCGAAATTGTTCCACTTAAAATACAGACAAGATACGTTAAATCCATCCTAGACAATTTACCCACTAACAAAGCTCCAGGCCAATTTGGAATTCCACCAATTGTTTCAAAAATGTGTTCCCCTGAACTTGCCTCTGATCTAGCTAAATTATTCAGACTATGCATACATATTTCTTCTTTCCCAAATTCATGGAAAGAAGCCAATATCCACCCAATTCCGAAGAAAGGAAGTTCCCCTGACCCCTCTGATTTCAGACCAATATCAGTCACATCTTCTCTTGGTAAGGTATTTGAAACTTTAATTAATAAGCACATTGTTAAACATCTTGAATCCAACAACTTAATTAGTGATAGACAATATGGTTTTCGC